>NW_025919612.1:0-36168 GCF_907164915.1 Impatiens glandulifera | reverse complement strand
AGATTCAAAATAACTAAAAGGAGATATTTAAGGAATTTTTAAGAAAATTGTGTAAGTAGAGGTACGAGAAATAATGCAAAAGATTCAAGTCTGTTGCTTATGAAAACGAAACTTCCGATACAAGCTTGGTTGTATCTTGGGGACATGCTATATGCAACAACATTAATTCGTATCAGACCTACATATTATAATGAGGTCTCCCCTTTAGAAATGGTTTATGGTCAGGAACCAAATATTTTCCATTTAAGAATTTTCGGATGTCCGGTATATGTGCCAATTGCTCCACCACAACGCACAAATATGGGACCTCAAAGGATATATGTTGGATATGAATCACCGTCTATAATTAAATATCTTGAGCCATTGACGGGTGACTCATTCACAACATGGTTTGCCGACTGTCATTTTAATGAAATGATATTTCCAACATTGAAAGGGGAAAATAAGTAGTTGGAAAAGGAAATAATCTGACATGAGTTATCATTAGCTCACTATGATCCTTGTACAAAGAAATCTGAACTTGAAGTTTAGAAAATCATTCACTTGCAAAATTTAGCAAATCAATTTCCAGATACTTTTATTGATCCTAAAAAGGTTACGAAATCTTATATTTCAGCTGTAAATGCTCCAATTAGGATTCATGTCCCTAAAGGACAACCCACTACTACTAACGAGCCTAAAATGCAAGTGAAGTGTGGTAGACCAGTCGGTTCCAAAGATAAAAATCCTCAAAAAAGAAAAGAAGTAATGACTCAAACTGAGGAAATAATTACGCTAGAAGAGTATCCAGTCATTGAAAAAATGATTCCAGAGGAATCATAGGTACCTGAAAATGAAGAGATCTCTATAAACTATGTTTTGACTAGAAAAATATGGAATAAAGTTGAAATCGACGTCGATGAAAATTTCGCATATGCTATAGCATGCGATATTATTAAAGAAGATGAGGATCATGAACCAAAGTCTGCAGAAGAATGTAGACAGAGAAATTATTGGCCAAACTGGAAAGATGCGATTGAAGCTAAATTAAAATCACTCGTAAATCATAAATATTTTGGACCTATCGTCCGTACCCCTAAAGGTATTAAACCGATCGGTTATAAATGGGTGTTTATAAGAAAAAGAAATGAGAAAAATGAAATTGTCAGATATAAGGCACGACTTGTTGCTCAGGGATTCTCGCAGAGACCTGGTATTGATTATGAGGAAACATATTCTCTTGTTGTGGATGCAACAACATTTAGATATCTAATAAGTTTATCAATACACGAAAATTGCAGATGAGATTAATGGATGTTGTTACGACATATTTATATGGCTCCATTGATAACAACATATACATGAAACCCCCTAAAGGATTTAAAATTCTAGAAACATTTAACTCAGATCGTCGAGACTTTTACTCGGTTAAATTATGCAGATCTCTATATGGATTGAAACAATCTGAACGTATTTTGTATAAACTTCTTAGTGAATATTTATTAAAGAATGGATTTCAAAATAATCAAATATGTTCATGTGTGTTTATTAAGAGATTTGGATCACAATTTGTAATAATTGCAATATATGTGGATGATTTGAATATTATTGGAACTACTGATGAGCTACCTGAAATAGTTAGTTATCTTAAAAAATAATTTGAGATGAAAGATCTGGGAAAAACAAAATTATGTCTTGGTTTGCAAGTTGAGCATTTAGATAATGGAATTTTTGTCTATCAATCTACTTATACATCATGAGTACTAAAAATATTTTTTATGGATAAAGCGCATCTCTTGAGTAGTTCAATGATCGTGAGATCGCTTGATGTAAATAAAGATTCATTTCAACCTCGTATGTGTAATGAAGAACTAATTGGTCCTGAAGTACCATATCTTAGTGTTATTGGAGCACTAATATATCTGGCCAACTGCAGCGGATGGAAATATAAGAAATAGAGGATGAAGATGAGTTGTTATTGATTAAGGTATTTCTAATTATCCCTTAATTTAGTCTATATGTTATTGATTTCCACTTGCATTTGACAGAACTTTTCGACTCAATTTAAAAATCGTTCTTATTCCATTTATTTACTTTACTTTCGTTTATGGTGACCAGATAGAATGATAAAGTCTCAATTCAATGGAGGTGTGCAAACCGAACATTCCGTTAATTTTATTTATGTATAATCCCTATTTCTTGATTGATAGGTTAATTTTAATTCATTATCATTTACGAAATCTTTATTTGAATAATTATATCTACTCATTCTCTTGTTGACTAAATATTTATTGTAAATTTATATCCAATCATGTTAAAAATAATATAGAATTTTAGTACAAGAATGATTAAGTTTTATTTGAAAACCCTTAACCAGATTTCTTAATCCTCTCATAATATTAAATTTACAGATCTCGATTTGGATTGTTATTACATGAAGAAAATACATATCATCATCTACAAATATAACTGAGGGATGATCGAACAACATGGCGTGATCCTCTCATATTTGCAAAATATTATTAAGATCTTACATCTTAAGGATCAACATTAATATATTGAAGTAAGTTTTTTTTTTTCACCTTACTTAATTTGTATTATTATATTTATATTTTAGATGCGGATATAGTTTGTTTAGATGAACCGATAGATTTTTACAATTATAAAAATTCAAACATAAACAATGCAGGTTAAGTTTGAAAATAAATAAATTATATATTATCCTCAATTAGAAAATATAATTTATTTATTTTAATTTTCTACATAATTGTTATTTTCAATAACAAATTATAGTTTAAATTTAAATGTTGTATTAAATTTATTAAATTATATTTAATTTTTTTAATGTATTTTTTTATTATCATTATTTTTCAAATTTATATCCATTACACTTTTTAAATTAATTTTTTATGACATTTTTATCTGTAACTAAAAATTAAAAATTTTAAAAATTTAAATAACAGCTATCAATTTTATATTTGTTCTTTTTATATAAATATGATTTCTCTGTATCAATAAATAATTTTAGTGCATACAATATTATTTATTATAAATAATTTTAAAGTTTGAATTAAATTCACATTCATCCTTAATTAATAAACACACTCTTTTTTATATTAAATTTAAATTTATATTAAACTTATTAAAATTATATTTTCTGTTTAATTAAATAAAATTTACATTAAATTTATTTTAAAAAATACGTATTTATTAATAAAATTTACACTTTTTTTAATCAAATAAAATTTAAATTTTTAAATACATAAAATTTAATTCAAAACTATTACTTTAATTTTTATTATTTTTAAAATAATAATTATTTTTTATATACATATTATTTCTTTATAAATAATATAATTTTAGTTAGTTTATAAAATAAGTCAAAATTAATGAGGCGGTATAATGAAAAGTAAACATTTTGTGAAGGTAGTGCAGGGTGGAACATCAAACTTGGAACAGCAGATCTGAGGTAGTCTAAAAGGTCGGGGAATGTTGTGTGGGCTATTTAAATAACTAAACATAATCAAATATTATTTCACTTTCGTTCTCATATATTACATCACTCATTTTATTAACCAAAACATGAAAATACTTTATATTTAATTTTAATTTTATTTTATCAATATATATTAAATTCTTTAATTTTTATCAAAAACAATTATCATCTTCTCAAAATCATAAACCATCATTATTTTTAAAATTATTTTTAAAAAAAAATGAATCTAAACAAGTTTATAAGTTTGTAAGGCTTGTCTAAATATTATCACAAAATTTTCTTGAATGTATTCACTAATAAATATATTTTGTAAATTTGATATACATGTATTTCTAGATATTATTTGTAATTCTATATAAAATTTTACTGTATTTCTTCTTTTATAAGAGATAATTTATGATATTACCTTAAATAAATATTATTTATTTTTACTATTTTTCTTTATATATCAGCATTATTAAAATCTAGTTTATCAGCTGTTTGAGGTTTTCTCCCTCATTGAAACTCACCTTCCATTTGTCTTTTGTTTTCTTTTCGGTTTCCCATGTTTTCTTATTTCCTATATTATTTTGACCTTCGTTTCCAACCCCGATTTTTTTCAAACCAACATTTTTTTCCTTTTGTTCCTCTATGTTTTCCTTCTTCTTGATGGTCTCCTCTATTTTATTCTGCTTTCCTTTTTTTATTTGTGAATTATCCGTTTTCTTGGTTAGATCCTAATTCCCAAAAGAATCAGTAAAAATTCATTTGAAAAAAATTGTTTATTTGGGAAGTCAATGTGTATTTCATTTTTTCTCTTATCTCCATTGGCAGTCATCTAAACAGAACTATCAAAGGATATAATGGAAGAAGGCATACTTGGAGCCTTTTCAGAGTTGACATTGTTGCTTTTGCTCACGAATTCAGGGGTGTCATCATTTCCTTCTTTAGTTAGAGTGTCTTTATTTTTATGAATGGTAATGAGGTGTGTTACCTTTTTCTTTCCTGTTGGTTATCTGCATGAAACTTTCTTTGGATGAGTGGAGCAGGAATTAAATACCTCAAGGGCCTATTTGAGAGAATTGACGAGGCTTGAGCCAATAGTTTGTAAAGAAATAAATTCCCTATTGTGGAAGCCTTCATGTTTCCTGATATTGATTCTAAGTAGAAAAAGCAGACAGATTCCTAATTAGTGAAGCAACAGACAAGAAATTAGTATAAGTAATATTCTACAAAATATTGAATTTATATACACAGAAAATCGGAATATTTTCTGATGTCGACCGAGATAGCCAGTTAACCGAGAGTGCGACCACAGTTGGCTATGAGTGAGAGAATTGACAAACAGCGACGCTTACATCGATGCTTGATTAGTACGATTGAAACCTTAGCGGCGCTTGCGAATAATTCAATTGGGGATTCTACGGCACTATCAAATGTGTCGTTTGTGGCGACCGTGTTGTTGATTGTGCAGTATCGCTTGTGCAGCTCTTGCCACGACACTTACAGCGATGCGCGATTAGTACAATTGAAACCCTAACGACGCTTGGAAATGATCCAATCGGGGATTACGCGGCACTACGGATCGTTCCGTTTGTGGTGATCGTGTCGTTCGTGTCGATCGTTCATTTGATTGTGATTTATCGACCGTGTCGATCATGTTTCAATCGTTAGTACGATTGAAACTCTAGCGGCACTTGAGAATGAACCAACCGGGGATTCTGCGGCATTGTTGAACGTGTCGTTCGTGGCGATCGTATCGTTCGTGTCGACTGTGGCATTGATTTTACTGTATCGTGCGTGCCGCTCCTTCCGTTTGTTCTGAGCATGTTTCAATCGTCGAATGACGTTTCTTATTTTTTTTGTTGATGCGATTGAATTTCTAATTTGTTTTAATTGCTGAGTATAAAGATGTGCACGTTTTTGGAGAAGAAATTCAAAAATCTATCGCCGAAAATCTCCAGATCTTTACTCTCGACTTCATGGTAATTATTCTTATGTTTAAAAGCTTGTTCTTACTAGTATTGTCTAAACATTATTACAAATTTAGCACATTTGGATAACATATTTGTTCTATAAGTTTTATTTAAAATTATTAATAGTATTCATTAGGAATTGTGATTTTTAAATTGAAAGAATTAAACTATAATAACTAAAGGCCTCTCTCGATGACTATTGTCACCGCCGTCCGAAAGCAAAGGCAAAAACGTGTAAATATAAGAGACAAAAAAAAAATTATTATTTTATTAGAGTTATTCAAAATATACTAATTGTCTCATAATATAATATATTCCAACACTCTCAAATATGATTGAGTAATTTTATGTTCTCAAATATGATTGAGTAATTTTATGTTTAGTTTGAATTTGTAATATAATTTTAACAAGAATATTGTCTTCTATTTTCTCTAATATAGAGCCCACCCAAGATAAAGTCAATAAACTAGGTCTAGAATAGACCATTCTAGACCGAATTCTCCCATGTGGAGTCCAAAGTTAAACTAAAAAAAAAACTTACTCCTTTTTACTTGAATGGAGGTTAGTTCTCAAAATCGTCTTTTTTAAAATTCAATTTCCTAAATTCGAACACAATTCTTTTTTCAATTTTTTTTAAACTCTTATAATTAATTATTAAATATATTCTAAATTTAATATTCTATATTCTATATATTTAAATTATTATTTTATAAATTTGATTATTTATATTTTATATTTGGATGAGGGAATAATGTGACATCACATTAATTGACAGAAAAAAGATAAATGGTGAGGACATAATTTATTTTAATTTTTCAATCAATCAGATTGCGTCACGTCATTTTATTTCTCATTCTCTTTTCTAAATTCTCATTTCAATCCTTATAATTTGTTTTGCTATCCTTATATAGTTTGTTTCTTCATATACTTAACTTGAATTACATTCTTTTCCATCATATATGCCAAATGGCTTCACCATAACAATATTTATTTATTTTATCTCAATTAAAATTAAAATTAATTTGTTTTTGATTTTATTTTGATGACATGAGAGGCCAAATTACTAACATTCATAATACCCATAGCATTGGGTAGTGTTTTTGCATCTTTCCAATAGGTTTGTTTTAAAGGAGGTTTCCTATTGTGTGGATCTTACAAGGATCTTGGAAATGGAAAACTCATAGTTTGTTATTGTCAAACCCTTAGTTTTTTATTGTCAGACAAAAACTTAACTTCAAGAGAATCTTGTTTTATATTTAAATGTCATTAATAAATTAATTATAATGAATAAAATTTCTTGAGGTTATTGTTGAATTATTTTTTATCCTTATAGTTTGTTTCTTCATATACTTAACTTGAGTTACATTCCTTTCCAACACATTTACTAAATGGCTTCACAATAACAATATTCATTTTTTTATCGCTATTTAAATTAAAATTGATTTGTTTTGATTATATTTTGATGACATGAGGTATCATGCTCTTATTTTTAATTTGTATTTTAAGTGTGAAAATGTGTTATAAATAGAGAAGAGATTTCACCTACGGTAACTATCGAGATTGATAATCTAATTTGTAATTCTTTTCTAATTTTGAGATCAAAACTCCATCATTGTTGAGACGTGAAAACACTAACCAAGAAATGTGATGTAATTAGAAATCTTAGAATGAGTAGTGAAACATCATTATATATGTTCTCTGTTTTTCAAGATATTAGGATCATTGATAATATATTTTTCATGTTGATCTCTTAGATGTTCACGCGGATAAGAGCACTTTTCATCTATTTGATAAATTCAATCTAAAGTATAATTCATGTGGTCAAAGTAAGCTTGGGAAGATCTTCCTTAAAAAAGACAATCATATCCAGGTTTTTCTTTATCAACCTTTTTCTCCTTGGATATATAAATATATATTTTTTATGTTTTGCTGATGTTCTTGAAATGGAACAATTATGCCCTTATTAACAAGCAATTCCCCCCCAAAGTTCATAATTCAAGAGCAAATTAGATTTAGGTTGTATGTTGCTTATCATATCTCTGATAATTTTGTCAAATAAAAAAATGTGTGATCTTGTTCAATGTTTATTTTTTATGAAATAATTAATGGCGCGGGGATTGATGGCATTGGTCATGAGTACTAATTTGCTCCCAATTTAAAATTATATGGACAATCTTGTCCTAGTTCAAATGCAAATACACTACATTCAAAGAAGTTTAAAGGAAAATATACTTTTAAGTACATTTTGTTATGCAATTCTGATCTTATTGTTTAAAGAATTGAATGATGTAATATGTTGCTTTAGATAGCAACATGAAGATGTTGTGATTGCAACTCTCAACTTTTGATTAGAGTCAATATTTCACTACTTTCCTAATAGTTGAATCATTTTCTTAAATATAGTTGAATCATTTTCTTAAATAGGTCAATTCATGTATTTGAATTGTCATATCTAGTTTTGTCTCTAAAATTTTCAGTCACTTATGTTTCATATCTTAACGGATTATCTTCCATCTTCTCAACATTAATATGCATTTCCTTGCTAAATTGACAAAACAAGTTTTCTCAGACCTTTCTACAAACAAATATTAGGTATTCTTCATGTATTTTTTTCTTGAAATATGAACTTAAGGCTCACCTGAGTAATACTTTGCATCATATTGTTCTAATCGATTGAACTATCTATGGTTCAATTCAAGAGTAATTTGATAATCTTTTCCTAATTATTATCAGTTCGTTTTGTTTTGATTCATTTTTTTTTATTTCAATTTTACGAAATACACTTTGGTCTATTTCTAATTTAATAACATAATAACACTATGGTTTGAACAAAATTTTCCAAGCGGTAGAGATTGAAAAGAAACTGACCAAGAGGCAATATGGTGCTAGTGTTTGGATTTTTGAATTTAAGCGGGTAGAACAATTTACTGAAATTGAATGATGTAAGTTTAACTTGGTTCTATGATGCTCTCTCTTTTATTGTATTGACACGATTTTTTTTATACTCACACTCTATTGAATGGTTGTAACTTGATGTATTTATTTAGTTACTTTTTTTATTATAACTATTGACATCTTTATATTTTATATGTTAAATAGGATTAATCTAAAATCATGAAGATGAATCAAATGAGATACGTAAATATATCGGATATTGTTGTCATGGAGAAAGAGTCGCTTATTGGTCCATACATGTATAATAATTTTATTCGTCTTTTTATGTGTTTATTATATATAATTGTTTGAATAACATTGTACAATATATTTTAATTTTAGGATATTATTAAATCCTCATTCATTATATATCAGCATTCATGAGTTCAAATAGGTTTTCTTTTCATTCTACTTAAATTTATATTATTATATTTCTATTTTAGATGGATGATATAAATTATTTTTTTTATGCATAATAGATTTTAAGAATTATAAAAATTCAAATTTAAATAATTCATATTTAGTTTGGAAATAAATAAACTTATATGTTATCTTTAGTTTTAGTTTAACTGTGTAAATGTTAAAAATATTAATAGAATTTGTATTAGATATATTAAAATCTTATTTTACATTTTTCTATTTAATCATATATAATTTAAATTTTAAATACATCAAATTCAAATAAAAACTATTATTTTATTTAATTTTATTTATAACATAATAATTATTATTTTTTATAAAAATTTAATTTCCCGTTAAATTTAAATTTTGCATTAAACATAATTTTATTAAATTTATATTTATATTTAACATATTTTACATTAATTGTTTTTTTATTTTATACTTATATAATTTTTAAGAATATTCTTATTGTTTTTATAAATAATTTTAAATTTTGAATTAAACTTATTTTTATATTTAATTCATTAACAATTTTTTATATTTTGCATTAAACATGTTTTCCATTAAAATTATAAAAATTATATTTTTTTTACAATTTAATCTAACATAATTTAAATTTTACATTTAACTTATTTTTATTAAATTAAATTTGCATTAAACTTATAAAATATAATTTTTACATTAAATTTTATTTAGATTTACTTATATATTTCTTGTATTAAAAATAATATTTATTTATTAAATAATCTTATAATCTTTATAAATAATTAAAAATTTTGACTTAAATTTAAATTTATTATTAATTCATAAATAAATTTTATATTTTATATTAAATGTATTTAATTAAATTTAAATTTCCATTAAACTTATTAAAATTTCTTTTTTCTATAAATATATTATAATTTAAATTTATTTTTTTGTAAAACTTTTTATAATTTTATTTTTTTCTATAATTTAATTTAAATTTAAAATTTGCATTAAACTAAATTTTTTCATTATATTTTATTTATTTTTTATTTATATATTTCTTATATTATTAATATTACTTGTTTTTAAAATATTTTATGATGTTAATAAATTATTTTAATTTTTCAATTAAACTTTTATTATATTTTTAATTCATAAACAT
The DNA here is from genome assembly GCF_907164915.1 of Impatiens glandulifera. Classification (NCBI taxonomy): domain Eukaryota; kingdom Viridiplantae; phylum Streptophyta; class Magnoliopsida; order Ericales; family Balsaminaceae; genus Impatiens; species Impatiens glandulifera. Next base: position 26,273 of record NW_025919612.1, on the reverse strand, counting down.
ACTTTTATATTTTAACAAATATTTAAATTTAAATTAAATTTATTAAAATTGCATTTTCTTTCTAATTAATCAAATATAATTAAAATTTCACTAAATTTAAAATTTGCATTAATTTGATTTTTATTAAAATTAAATTTGTATTAATATTTTTAAAATCGTATTTTGAATTAAATTTTATTAAATATTTTACTTATATATTTTTATTAAGAATATTATTTTTAAATATTCTTATAATATTTTTAAATATTTTTAAAATTTTAACTAAACTCATATTTATCATTAATTTTTAAACACGTTTATATATTTTCATTAAATTTAAATTTAAACTTACTAAAATTTAATTTTTTTCTATCAAATTTACATTAATTAAATTTAAATTTGGATCAAGTTTATTAAAAATATATTTTGAATTAAATATTTTTTAGATTTTTACTTATATATTTCTTATATTAAGAATATTATTTATTATTTAAATATTCTTACTATGTTTTTATAAATAATTTTGAATTAAATTTATATTTATTATTAAATCATAAACATAACATTTATATTTTGCATTAAACTTATAATAATTGTATTATTTATATTTAATCTAATATAATTTAAATTTTGTATTAACCTATTTTTATTAAATTTAAATTTGCATTAAACCTATTTAAAATAAAATTTACATTAAATTTTATTTAAATTTACTTATATATTTCTTATATTAAAAATGATATTTATTTTTTAAATAATATTATAATTTTTAAAAATAATTTAAAATTTTGACATAAATTTAAATTTAATATTAATTCATAAATAAATTTTTATTTTACATTAAATGTATTTAATTAAAGTAAATTTGCAATAAACTTATTAAAATTGCATTTTTATAAATATATAATATAATTAAAAAAAAATTTATTATTATTTTTAAAATTTTATTTTTTCTATAAAATAAAATAATTTAAATTTAAAATTTATATTAAATTTATAAAAAAAAAAGTCATTAAATTTTATCACTAATTTATAAACAAACTTTTATCATTAAATTTGCATTAATATGATTTTATCACTAATTTATAAACAAACTTTTATATTTTGTATATTTTTATTAAATTTAAATTTTGTATTAGTATTAAATAACAAACCAATATTATAGAAAAGAGATCAGAATTCAAACAAGCTGTCGTTTTGTGCTTGATAATGCAAAAGATTCAAAACAATTGAAAGAAAATTTTTAGGGAATCTCTGAGAATGCACATAACACGTGAAACGATTTAAATAAATTCAAGAAGCAATTCTCTAGTAGGATAAAAAAAATACTAGGGTGAAGTGTGTTTCCCGGAATGTTTGGTTACGAACTACTCATTAAAATTTTGAGTAAAATTTGAACAGAAAGAGAAATAGAAACTAAATTTTTTTTATTTGCAGGGTTTTTCCTAATTTAGAGAGATTCTAGTTGTAATAATGTTATCGAAAAACATACTGGATCGAATTGACAGGTAAAAATTATTAATTGATTGTTTTTTCTATGAACTAATCGACCGTTAGTTCTGATGGTAACTATGACAGTATTCCAAAAGAAACATTGCAAATCAGGTTCAAGTTGCGAAATATCCCTCCCCACATGTACAATGCGGAAGCCTTAAGCCATTTCGCTAGCTTTCTAGAAACCCGCTATACATGGACAAAATCAGTGAGGAAAACGAAAATCTCACATATGCTAGGATGAGTGACCTAGAAGCGTTCTCCACAACGAAATTACAGTGGTGAATCGAAAGAAAAATGCTTCCAAGATGGGCATACACTATGAATGGCGACCGTACAGATGCATCAATAGCAATAACTTTAAACATTATATAATGAGATGCCCTAAATTAATGGTCAACTAGAAAGTAAATCAAGAACAACAAATGCAGAATGGAGAAGCCAAGCAACAAAAGGTTCCTAGTACAAATGAAACAGTTGTGGAAAAACAAGCAACAAAAGAAAGCAATTCCTAAGGGAAAGATGTTCAGAATTCGGGTGAAGGAACAAAAGGAAATCAAACTCAAGAAGAGAGAAGTAAGAAAGGAAATGAAATTGATGAAATAGGAGATTCTGAAGAAGATAAACCTAAATGTAAAGAAGAGGAAGATGCAGAAGATGTAAGCAAATATACAACAGAGGAGAAGTAAACAAAGGTTGTTGATCCTCAAATACGGAAAACTGAAATAGAGAAAAGTAGTGACAAAATCCTTGAAATCCTAAAAAGTAATACATTTTACTATGTTAGTACGAGTTCATATAGAGGAAGATTAAACAATAAGAGCAGACAAACATCATCATCTGCTTCAATTCAATCTCCCTTCATGAAGAACGCGAGAAGATTGGGACGTGGAAGAAGACAATATGGTCAAAGGCAGATATGGAGATAATATAGGTTGGGATAGCTAGATTGTAGTCTTTATTCATTTTAATCTGTGTTTTATAATGTGATTTGACTGCCATCATTCAGAAACTTTTGGGTCTTTTTTTGTTATTTTACAATTAAAACTAGGGTTTGTCTAGTTTTGATTATTGGCCCCTCCCACTTTTGGGCTTTTTAATGAAACGGTGTTAAATCGTTTTCCAAAAAAAATTCTTTATTTGGATCGAAATTTGATCATCATCTTCTACCTATTATTACACATGTCTTATCTCATCTTTCTGACTATGTTCTTTTGTCAATAAATGTTTTTTAAGTTATTCTTGACATCCATGACTTTGATTATCAGGGAATAGAATGCCTTGGGGTTTTCACTCTGTTGATTAGAAAAGACTTACAACCAGCACTAAACATTCCAGTTATTGGCTATATATTGAATGTTAATGGACATTTGAAACCACAATTGGATGGTAACTCTCTATATGAAGGCTTCTGCATTCGCTCGAGTTATTTCTATATGGTAAGTAGACTTAATTATAATTTTAATTTTATTTTCAAGTTTTATAATTATGTTGGAATTTGATCAATTATTTTGAAACATTTCTCATGATATTGTTTCACACTTTTGAATATTAGTATGATGAAAAAGTAAGCTGGTTATGTTTAAGGACTGTCATCATTCAAAGGGTTTTTAGTCAATTTTCTATATTAATTTTTTAATGGAAGTCAAGTTGGAGTTCCTTCTCATCCCTTGTTTCTTCCAGTTTTGGGCTTCTCACAAGGTGATAAAACGCAATATGCGTGATCGTAGCAGCATGCATCATGGATTAGACACTTCTTTGTCGATAAAAGTAAAGAATTCATTAATGCACAGGTTGCGCTCCCTATTCTCTATGAAATCTAAATTTTGAAACTTTTGATACATTTTTTTTTAGTTTATACTTTTAGCATACAAAGATAAGGTGTCACGATCCTTCCAAACTATAGTTCTATCTAGGTTTATATTTTATAGTTTCTATGCATTTTCATTATTTGCAAATTCATATGTTGTATGTTATTTGTGAGGTAAAATTGATGAAGATTTCAAAACAAGAGGTCCCCACCTTGAGAGATTCCATGAATTTGAGGAATATTAGAATGACTATCAAATTATTCGCAGGGTTGGTCCTAAGGCAGCTAATGGTTGGTCTAACAAATTTGTTCAACACATAATAGATCACGGTGATCCAAATTCTTTTGTTGACTTTGTGGAGGCAATATGGTGCTAGTGGTTGGACTTCAATCTGAGCGGGTAGAATAATTTACTAAAATTGAATGATGTAAGTTTAACTTGGTTTCTTTTATTGTATTGACATGATTTTTTTGAAACTCACACTGTATTGAATGGTTGTAACATGATGAACTTATTTAAATCATTTTTTTAATATATAACTAATAACACCTTTATGTTTTGTATGGATTAAAATCAGATCATGAAGATGAATCCTATATAATATAATTTTAATTGCAGAATATTATTAGAATTCTTATTCATTATATATCAATATTTATGAGTTTAAGTATGTTTTTTTTTCTTCTATTTAAATTTATATTATTATATTTTTATTTTAGATATATGATATATTTTTATGCATTATATGTTTATTTTATTTGTATATATAATTTTTATTTTATTTTTATGTATAATAGATTTTAAGAATTCAAATTTAAATAATTCATTTTAGTTTGGAATTAAATAACTTACATGCTATCCTTAATTTTAGTTTAACTTTGTAAATGTTAAAAATATTAAAATAATTTAAATTAGATTTATTAAAATCTTATTTTATATTTTATTTATTTAATCGTATATAATTTAAATTTTTAATTCATCAAATTTAAATTAAAATATTACTTTATTTAATTTTATTTTTAACATAATAATTATTATTTTTTAAATAAATTTATTTTCTCATTATATTTAAATTTTACATTAAACATATTTTTATAAAATTTAAATTTCCATTTAACAAATTTTACATTAATTGTTTTTTGTTTTATACATATATATTTCTTAAGAATATATATATATATATATATATATATATATATATATATATATATATATATATATATATATATATATTAAATATTCTTATTATTTTTATAAATTATTTTAAATTTTGAATTAAATTTATTTTTATATTTAATTCTTAAACAAATTTTTTTAATTTGCATTAAACATATTTTATAAATATAATATAATTTTAATTTAATTTTTTCTGTAATCTAATGTAATTTAAATTTAAAATTTGAATTAAACTTATTAAAATTAATCTTCATTAAATTTTATTTAGTTTTTTAATTATATATTTTTTATATTAAGAATATTACTTATTTGTTTAAATATTTTAATAAATAATTTTAAATTTCTATTATATTTTTAATTAATAAATATGCTTTTATATTTTTATAAAACTAAAATTGCATTAACTTAATTAAACTTACATTTTTCTATTTAATCAAATATAATTTAAATTTTCATTAAATTTAAATTTAAATTTTGAATTAAAATGATTTTTATTAAATTTAAATTTGCATTAATTTTTTTTAAAATATATTTTGACTTAAATTTTATTTAGTAATTTACCTATATATCTTTTTATTAAGAATGTTTTTTTTCTAAATATTATTATAATATTTATAAATAATTTTAAAATTTTAATTAAACTCATATTTATCATTAATTCATAAAAACATTTTTATATTTTGCATTAAATGTTTTTTCATTAAATTTAAACTTTTTAAAATTTATTTTTTTCTATTTAATCTAATATAATTTAAAATTTATATTAGACTTACTTTCATTAAATTTAAATTTGGATCAAGCTTATTAAAAATATATGTATTAAATTTTTTAATTAGATTTTTACTTTTATGTTTCTTATATTAATAATATTATTTATTTTTAAATATTATTACTATGTATATAATTAAATCATAAACAAACTTTTACATTTTTCATTAAATTTATAAAAATTGTTTTATTTCTATTTAATCTAATATAATTTAAATTTTAAAAAAACATACTTTATTCAATTTAAATTTGTATTAACTCTATAAACACGTATTTTGCATTAAATTTGTTTAGTTTTTTTCACTTATATATTTCATATATTATCGATATTATTTATTTTTTTTAAATATTCTTATGTTTGTAAACAATTTTAAATTAAACTTATATTTATCACTAATTCATAAACAAACTTTTATATTTTGTATATTTTTATTTAATTTAAATTTTGTATTAGTATTAATTAACAAACCAATATTTGAGAAACCAATATTTGAGAAAAGAGATCAGAATTCGAACAAACTGTCGTTTTGTGCTTGATAATGCAAAAGATTCAAAACAACTAAAAGGATATCTTTAGGGAATCTCCAAGAACATTGTGTAAGTAGAGGTATGAGGAATTTTTGAATTACAATCATATTGAAGGTCTGAGAATGCACATAACACGTACCGGGTGGAACGATTTAAATAAATTCAAGAAGCGATAATCTAGTTGGATCAAAAAATACTAAGGTGAAGTGTGTTGCCCGGAATGTCTAGTTACGAACTACTCATGAAGATCAAGGTAATGTTTGTTGTCTAGAATTTTGAGTAAAATTTGAACAGAAAGAGAAATAGAAACTAATTTTCGTAAATTTGTAGGGTTTTTTCAAATTTAGAAAGATTCCAGTTGTGATAATGTTTTCAAAAAATGTTGGATCGAATTGACAGGTAAAAATTATTATTGATTCATTGTTTTTTCTATTATTTAATTAACCGTTAGTTATGATGGTAACTTCTACAAAGCCACTTATGATCCTCGAAATTCTTTATTTGGATCGGATTTTTATCATCATCTTTTACCTATTATTACCCATGTCTCATATCATCTTTATGTTTATGATCTTTTGTCAATAATTTTTTTTAAAGTTATTTCTTGACATCCATGACTTTGATTATCAAGGAATAGAATGCCTTGGGGGTTTTCGCTCTGCAGATCAGAATAGACTGGCCACAGCACCAAACATTCCTATTATTGGATATATATTGAATCTTAATGAACATTTGAAACCACAATTGGATGGTGACTCTTCATATGAAGGCTTCTGCATTCGGCTCGAGTTATTTATATATGGTAAGTAGACTTAATTATAATTTGAAATTTATTTTCAAGTTTTATAATTTTGTTGGAATTTGATAAAAAAAAATTGAAACATTTCTCACGATATTGTTTCACACTTTTGAATATTAGTGTGATGAAAAAGTAAGCTGGTTATGTTTCAGAACTACCATCATTCAAAGGGTTTTTAGTAAATTTTATATATTAATTTTTTAATGGAAGTCAAGCTGGAGTTCCTTCTCATCCCTTGTTTCTTCCAGTTTTGGGCTTCTCACAAGGTGACACGACGCAATATGTGTGATCGTAGCAGCATGCATCATGGATTAGACACTTCTTTGTCGATAAAAGCAAATAATTCATTAATGCACAAGTTGCGCTCCCTATTCTCTATGAAATCTAAATTTTGAAACTTTTGATATATTTTTTTTAGTTTATACTTTTAGCATACGAAGATAAGGTGTCACGATCCTTCCAAACTATAGTTCTATCTAGGTTTATATTTTATAGTTTTTATGCATTTTCATTATTTGCAAATTCATATGTTGTATGTTATTTGTCATGTAAAATTGATGAAGATTTCAAAGCTAGAGATCCCACCTTGAGAGATTCTGTGAATTTGAGGAATATTAGAATGACTATCAAATTATTCGCAAGGTTGGTCCTAAGGCAGCTAATTGTTGGTCTAACAAATTTGTTCAACACATAATAGATCACGGTGATCCAAATTCTTTTGTTGACTTTGTGGAGGCAACATGGTGCTAGTGGTTGGACTTCTGAATCTGAGCGGGTAGAATAATTTATTAAAATTGAATTATGTAAGTTTAACTTGGTTCTGTGATGCTCTCTCTTTTATTATAATGACATGATTTTTTTAAACTCACACTCTATTGAATGGTTGTAAAATGATGAACTTATTTAATTCATTTTTTTAATATACAACTATTGACATCTTTATGTTTTGTATGTTAAGCATGATTAATCTTAGATCATGAAAGTGAATCAAATGAGAGACATAAATATATCGGATATTGCTGTCATGGAGAAGAGTCGTTTATTGGTCCATACATGTATAATAATTTTATTTATCTTTTTTATGTGTTTACAATATATATAATTTTTTAAATAACACTATACAATATATTTTAATTGTAGGATATTATTATAATTATTTTTATTAAATATCAACAATTATGAGTTTAATAACTTTTCTTTTCATCCTTAAATTTATATTATTATATTTCTATTTTAGATGCCTGTTTTGATATGTTTTTTATGCCTGATATGTTTATTTTTATATGTATATATAATTTTTATACCTAATATATTTTAAGAATTTAAATTTTAATAATTCAAGTTAATTTTTGTTTGACTTTGTAAAGGTTAAAACTATTAATAGAATTTGTATTAGATTTATTAAAATCTTATTTAACATTTTTTTATTTAATCATATATAATTTAAATGTTAAATACATCAAATTTAAATCAAAAATATTATTTTATTTAATTTTATTTTTAACATAATAATAATTATTTTTTATATAAATTTATTTTCTCAATATATTAAAATTTTATATTAAACATATTTTTATTAAATTTAAATTTGCATTTAACAAATTTTACATTTTTTATTTATATATTTCTTAAGAATATATATTTTTTTAAATATTCTTATTATTTTTATAAATAATTTTAAATTTTGAATTAAACTTATTTTTATATTTAATTCATAAACAAATTTTTATATTTTTCCTTAAAAATATTTTCTATTAAACTTATAAAAATTGTATTTTTTTTAAATTAATCTAATATAATGTAAATTTTACATTAAACTTATTTTTATTAAATTTTAATTTTCTTTAAACCTATTTAAAATATATTTTACATTAAATTTTATTTTGATTTACTTATATATTTCTTATTTTAAAAATAATATAATTAAATTTAAATTTTCATTAAACTTATTAAAATTATATTTTTTCTATAAATATAATATAATTTAAATTTAATTTTCTTTTTATAATTTTTTTCTATAATCTAATATAATTTAAATTTAGAATTTGCATCAAACTTATTAAAAATAATTTTCATTAAATTTGTTTTATTTTTTGCTTATATATTTCTTATATTAGGAATATTGCTTATTTTTTTAAATATTTTTATAATTTTATAAATAATTTTAAATTTTAATTAAACTTATATTATATTTTTAATTTATAAAAACATTTTTTATATTTTTATAAAATGAAAATTTGCATTAACTTTATTAAACTTACATTTTTTATATTTAATTAAATATAATTTAAATTTTCATTAAATTTAAATTTTGCACTAAAATGATTTTTATTAAATTTAAATTGGTATTAATTTTTTTTTAAATATATTTTGAATTAAATTTTATTTAGTGTTTTACTTATACATCTTTTTATTAAGAATATTTTTTTCTAAATAAACTTATAATATTTATAAATAATTTTAAAATTTTAATTAAACTCATATTTATCATTATTTCATAAACATATTTTTATATTTTGCATTAAATGTATTTTCATTAAATTTAAACTTATTAAAATTTATTTTTTTGTATTTAATCTAATATAATTTAAATTTTGTATTAAATTTACTTTCATTAAATTTAAATTTGGATCAAGCTTATTAAAAATATATTTTGTATTAAATTTTATTTAGATTTTTACTCATATGTTTCTTATATTAAGAATATTATTTATTTTTTAAATATTTTTACTATGTTTATAAATAATTTTGAATTAAATTTGTATTTAATATTTTTTATATTTTGCATTAAACTTATAAAAAATATATTATTTATATTTAATCTAATATAATTTAAATTTTTAATAAACCCATTTACATTAAATTTAAATTTGTATTAACTCTATTAAAAACGTATTTTGTATTAAAATTTGTTTAGTTTTTTTTACTTATATATTTTTTATATTATGAATATTATTTATTTTTTTAAATATTCTTATTATGTTTATAAGCAATTTAAATTAAACTTATACTTATCATTAATTCATAACAAACTTTATATTTTTTATATTTTTATTAAATATAAATTTTGTATTAGTATTAAATAAATACCAATATTTGAGTAAAGAGATCAGAATTCGAACAAGATGTCATTTTTGTGCTTGATAATGCAAAAGATTCAAAATAACTAAAAGGAGATCTTTAGGGAATCTCCAAGAACATTGTGTTAATATAGGTATGAGGAATTTTTGCATTACAATAATAGTGAAGGTACGAGAATGCACATAACACCTACTGGGTGGAACGATTTAAATAAATTCAAGAATCGATAATCTAGTTGGATAAAAAATACTAAGGTGAATTGTGTTGTTCGGAATGTCTAGTTACGAACTACTCATGAAGATCAAGGTAATGTTTGTTGTCTAAAATTTTGAGTAAAATTTGAATAGAATGAGAAATAAAAACTAATTTTTTTTAAAAATTTGTAGAATTTTCTAAATTTAGAGAGATTTTAGTTGTGATAATATTATCGAATGTATTGGATCGAATTGACATGTAAAATTATTGATTGATTGATTTTCTATGAACTAATCAATCTTACTTCTTATGGTAACTTCTACAAAGCTACTTATGATCCTCTAAATTCTTTATTTGTATCGGAGTTTGATTATCATCTTCTACCTAATATTACCCTTGTCGCAACAAACATTCCAATTTAAATTTAGATTTTTAAATATATGAAAGTTTTGAATCAAAATTATTAATTAAATTTTATTATTTTTAACATAATTAATATTTATATTTAAATAATATTTCTCTATAACAAAAAAATAATTTTAGTTAAATTTTAAATACATAAAATATTATTTATATTAATTATATGATTTATTTTTTAAATATTCTTATAATATTTTTTAATAATATTATATTTTGAATTAAACTTATATTTATAATTTATTTATGAATATAGTTTTATATTTTGTATTAAAGTGTATTATTTACAATAAATTTAAATTTGCATTTAAATTATTAAAAATGTATTTTATTTTCAATTTAATCAAAAATAATTTAATTTGTATTAAACTTTTTTTATATTAAACTTATTAAAAAATTATTTTTCATTAAAATTTGCATTTTTTTATTTATTCAAATATTATTTAAATTTAAATAAAAAACTATTCTTATAATGTTTATAAATTATTTTAAAATTTGAATTAAACTTATATTAATAATTAACTAATAAACACATTTTTATATTTTACATTAAACTTATTAAAATTATATTTCTTTTATTGAATAAAATATAATTTAGTTTTTAATTTACATTAATCTTATTAAGAACGGCTTCAGATCTGCTGTCCCAAAATAATGTTCCACTTGCTGTCTAATAGGAGAGAGAGTGTGGAAAGAGGAAAAAGAAAATTAAATATTAAAATAAAATGTCATATGTATATAATTTTTTAGGGTTTAGAATTTAGGATTTAAGATTTAGGGTTTTGGGTTTAGAATTTAGGGTTTAGAGTTTAGGATTTAGGGTTTATGTCATATATATAATTTTTTATTTGTCTAATTTATCAAAATTATGTTGTTTTGATAAATGAGACAGCAAGTGGAACATTATTTTGGGACAGCAGATCCTTACCCATTAAGAACATATTTTACATTTTTATATTTAATTAAATATAATTTTAAATACATAAAATTAAAATCAAAACTATTCCTATAATTTTTATAATTTTTTATATAAATATTATTTGTATTTAAATGTATAAAATATTATTTATTTATTTACTTATATGTTTTTAATATTAACAATTTAAATATTCTAATAATGTTTATAAATAATTTTAAATTTTGAATTAATCTTATATGTATTATTAATTCAATAACACAATTTTATATTTTACATTAAAACTTATTTACATTAAAATTATATTTTTCTATTTAATCATATATAATTTTAATTTTGTATTAAACCATATTTTCATTAAACTTATTAAAAACGTATTTTAAAAATAAAGAGAAAATTATGTATGAAACAAATAAATGAGTTTGAGTTTGTTTTTTTAAAATGGAGAAAATAAATATTGAATTAAATTAAAAAACCAAAAGTAGGAAATTAGGGGAGAAGTTACACATTTTTAGGGTAATTCATTTTTTTAGGTAAGTTTAAGAGGTAATGTAGAATTTTCTGTCTATATTTTATAATAATATTATACCTTTTTAGATAATTTGAGTTAATAAATTATTTTAGAAAATATTTTTATATCAATTCTAAATTAATTAAATTCTAGAATATTTAAAAATAATTAATAAATAAAAATAATACGTTATTCTTAAAAAAATGTTGTTATTATTAAAATAAATAATAACAATAATATATATATAGTTTTTAAATATTATTATTATTATTATTTAAGAAAAAATTATTAATAAAAGGATGAAGCCTAGAAGATCGATGAACCACGATTGAACATCGAGCAGTTAAAGGAACAAGAAGCAATTAGAAGACGCGTAAATAAGGTGTCATTATTTGAGATGTATATCCTCATAAAAACATCATAGATAAGGGATTCAGATTTGAGAGAGCTTCTATTTTTTAGCTTTAACTTCTGGTTTGTTTTTGGGATTTGTTTTAACCGATATAGTTAAAGAAAATAGGTCTTCGACTCATCATCCGATAATTCTAATTCTTTAATCTGTAGCATCATTTTTTTTATTTGTTAGATTACTTTTTGAATCAACTAAGTCTTATTCATTTATTTACTTACTTTATTTTCGTTTATGATTGTTAGTATATTTTAACACGGATTTCTGGTGACCAGATAGAAATACAATCTCATTTCGAAGTGTGCAAACCGGATTTTCTGTTAATTTTGTTTAGGCATATCATTGTTCTTTCATCTTTTTGGATTGATCTATTAAATTTAATTCGTATCATTTATAAAATACTTATTTGAATAATTATATTTATTTATTTTCTTATTAGCTAAATATTTGTTATAAATTTATATGTTAATCATGTTAAAAATAATAAGCGAAATTTTTTTTTTATGAGAATGGCAGTGCAAGAATAATTAGGTTTTGTTTTGTTTTAAACCCTAAACAAGATTTTTCAATCCACTTATAATCTTAAATTTACATGTCTTGGAGATTGTTTCTGCATTAAGAAGATACATCAAATCATCAACTACCAATATAACTGTATAATTGGGCAATGATCAAATAATATGGTGTGATCCTCTCATATTTGCAAGATATTATTAGGATCTTACATTTTACGGATCAAAGTAAGTTTTCTTTTTACCTTACATAAATTTATGTCATCACATTTCTACTTTAAATGCATGACATAATAGATTGTTGGAATTATAGGAATTCTAAATTAAATAATACATTTAAAATTGGAAATAAATAACCTATCCTAATACCTAATTGCTTAGACTAAAATATAAAATTATATAATTTATTTTTATTTACTATAACAAAATATAGTTTAAATTTAAATAATACATTAAACTTATTAAATTAGGTAGACATTTTTTAGTTTAATAAAATATAATTTTAAAATACATAAAATTTTATATTTGTTTTATTTACCTACTTTTATATATATTATTATTATTTTTTAAATTTATATCCATTACACTTTTCAAATTATTATTTTTATTACTTTTCTCCTAAACAAATATAATTTAAAATTTAAATTTAAATAAAACTATTACTTTTAGTTTTATATAAATATGATTTTTCTGTAAAAAAAAATAGTTTAATTTTTTAATTATATATTTCTTATATTAAGAATATTATTTATTTTTTAAATATTCCTTATAAATAATTTAATTTATTACAAAAATTAATTAAAAGTAGTTTAATTTTCTTTCATAGTTTAAAAGTGAATATATGTCCATGGAATCTTTTTAATTATTTTAGTTTTCTTAAATAGTTATTGGAATTTATTTAGTTGGTTAGGGATCTTCGGCTCGTTCTTTAAATATATAACATCATAAAAAATAATCATATTAGTTTAGGTTAAAGAATTAACTCATTAGAAAGTTTGGTGGAAAGAATAGCTTAATAGACCAAAATATTACGGTTTCGATTTCCACCCGAAACGCTTTGAATGGAAGACATCAATCCCCGTCAAGATATTTTATTTAAAAGTAAAATTATGTACTTAATTTTAAAACTAAATTCATAATGAACTATTAAAGTCATTTTGAAAATTCTAAATTATTGGTTTTATTAGATTCTTTTTATTGTTATAATATTAAATTGTTAAAACTTTTACCTAGTTATGATGTATTCGATTTGTATTTATTTTCTTGCTCGCTAGATCAAAAGGTTATGATCAAAGTTTCTAGATGACTACACGGAGATATTTACATGATTGCCTGCAAAATATCTTTAAGTTGGTAACAATTTCCAAAAGTTACATAGATTTTATGCAAGAGAAATCATTTTGTAAATAACAAGTTTATAACATGGCATGAATAGACCAAAAATTAAACATGAGCATTATATTAAATTCTCCAAAGACGTTTAACTACACATATTGAGAGAGATATTCTTTTTGTTGAACCGCCCAATCGAGACTTAGATCGGTTGAGCATTTTGTAATTCTAAATTTGGCTAGACCGAAGTCCCGAGACCTTTGAATTTGTCCAACTGAAAGAGATAATAGTTTAAAGGTAGTGTTAGAGTAAAACTAACCATCTTCTTTTTTATAATTATTATGGTAGACAAAGAATTGAATCATAATATATATAAGTGCATGATATACTCCTTACAGAGAAAGAGAAGAGATAAAGGGGTATTCATATAGAAGAAATAGATATATAATTGGAAATAGCCGGCTTAAGAGACCAAAATGTCACGAGTTCGATTCTATCTGAAAGAGTTTTGAGTTAAAACAGGAGTCATGGCTGTGGAGTGTCATGCTATTTCTACTCAACTAAAAAAAGATATATAAATAAAAAAAATCATGTTATATTTGATGATTGTTTTTATTTTTGTCGGATTTTTATTCTTATTTTACGCATATCATCGAATATTATTTCCCCACATCTTCTGTTAGAACATACAAAACGAGAAAAATACATTTTTTAGATTACCTATGCATGCAAACAAACGGCAAAGTCATCGTATTTGTCAACTTAAAATCTTCTCTTGGAATAAGTCCAAGACGATGTGGATGTGCGTAGTCAAGTTCTGTAAAGACTTATTTACAATATGTGTATGTAATAAAGTTATTAAAATGATCCTCTCTTCTAGCATAGCAACAACAAAAATGTGTATATTTCTCAGCCTTTTTAAGATTTGAGGCGACAAATTCTGTGTAAACTTAATGATTAAGTGTGCTTGGGGTTATATGCTTAATCCGCAGAGATTAGTCGCACTAAAAAAAGAAACTTATATATATTAAAAAATGGTGATATAACAAGGGTTTAAATTCTGAATCAGATATTAGACTAACATGACATGTGTTCTCAGACATTGTATTTAAAGTGGTCAATGAAAAGATGTTTGATATTGTATTGGGAAACAAAAAAATATATATTCTTACAATTTATGGTGATGAGACAAAGTGGAAGGTGAGACATCGAATATGCGAGAATCATGAATGGGTAACCGAAATTTATTAATATATTGGTATTCTAACACCCTGAGACAAATTCTAAATGCCTCCACTAAGGCTAGAACTGATAAAAGTAACAAATATTAATTTTTTATTGTTTTATTATTACTATATATGTTTTCAACTATTATTAATTCTACAAGCTTAAATTGTTTTGTTGAGTCTTATAATATTAATCAATTTGTATGGAAACTGATTCTTCATAATTATAATATTGATTATAATTATTTTATAGAGTTGAATTATATGACAAAGATGAATTTCTTCTTAGTTAATGTTGTAATATTATAGTCTTCATAAATCATAATTATATGCTTCTAATACCACCTATGTTTGGTATTATTTTATAATTATGAATATATATATAGGAATATAATCTAATGATAACAATACCTCATATAAGGATATCTAAAATCTAACTTGTTTTCAATTTGGTATGATTTTTGTGATTAGAATAAAATAAATATTATTTATAATCAGAGCATTTTACCCTTATCCCTTATATTTAATTTTTTTTTTTAAATGCTACAAATTTACAGCATTTTATTATCATATCTGATATTTGAGCGTTCATATGAAATAATCTATAGTTAAAAATTGAAGTAATTCACTATTGTTTTAAATTCATGTGTGTAAAGTTTCGCATAAACAAAAAAATAAATTAGTGTCAATAACACGATTCATTACAAAAATTAAATTGCAAAATAGAAGGTTATAAAAAAATTACAAATTAAAAGTTATATTTTTTAACATTTGTACTAAAATTTAATTAAAAAATATATATATAATTTTAATTAAAAAAAAATGTATGAATTATTGTGAACACGGTCAATCTAAAATTTATGTTAAACATTATTATTATTATTATTATTATTATTATTATATATAAATATATATATATAGTTAAAAGTGAAATAATTGCTAGATTGAGATGCTAACAATAAACATAGGAAACAATTAAATAATGATAAGCCAAATGCATGGACAATAATTTAAAGATTGTTAAAGTCTGCTAATGGTTTAATTAGTTTGAGCTATTAACATTAAGAATATAAACAAATTTCAAAAATAGATTAACTAGTTAATAAGGGTAACTTAAGGAAACAAAGGACAATAAAAATAAAATAAAGAACATGAAATGGAATTACTAAACTCGTGAATGATTTGATTTAGTGGTCACATGTTTCTGGCAAGTCAAATGGTTGCTATATTTGTTTGTTAGCCTGACACCCCACCTAGCTAGCCTTTAAGAATCAAATTAGATCTAGGGTTACATTGGATATTTTCCATAAAAAAAAATGAATTATTTAAATAAGCTTATAAAATTAATCATCTTTTTTTCATTATTCTTTTCTTCCACCATTATGTTATTTTAATTATAATAAATAAAAATTAATTAAAATGCACCACTAATGTATTTTTCTTAATTAATTAGGCCTAGTTGATTTGAGATTATTGGAATCATCTTATTTGGTAATATAGTTATAATATTGTTTAGCATGATGAATGAAAATAATTTTATATTTCTTTGGAAAAAAAATAGAGTAAGTATTTAATATTGTAAATCATAAAATACAAAGTAAATATGTTTTAATTTTTAATTGATAAGTTTAATGATATAATTTTTGATTGGATGATAATTTACTTTTAAATTAATTAATTTAAAATAATACATGTCAAGGTTGGAACGAAAATATAAAGAAAAAAATATATATTTAAATAAAAATATCCAAACAATTCTTTGAGCTTATACAAACAAAGCTCTATTATGAGAAGTCAAGGTTGTATCATCATTTTATTAAAAAAGAATGAATAAGATCTCAACTTCAAACGCTTTGAATGAAAGGAGAGTCGTGACTATAGGGTGTCATACCGGCGTTATGAAATTCGTCCCCACTCGAAGATGGAACCTAGAGGAAACGACAATGTCAACAATAATCAGTTTTTGAGTGTGTGTTTTATAAAAACAAAATTATACATGGATGTTTTTCTTTTTACATATTAACTCATGTTTGTTTGTAACTAGTTATTTGTTATGGACTCATCTTATTGAAAATTTGTAATTATAAAAAAATAATCAATATAACAATGCAGAAGATATTAGTTATTTTTTATGATGATGATTTATTCTAAAGAATAAAAAAATTAGAGTTGGGGTGACTTTAAAATATTTTGAGGTGAACTTAAAAAAAAGTAAAATAATAAATAAAACGAATAAATTAATTAAATTTTGTCATTTTTGTAATTGAATAAGCGAGTGAATTAAATTATAAAAAATAAAAAATTAGGAGTAAGGTTAATTTTTTTTTATTGTAAATATTTTTTTTTTTAATGGCTGAAGTGATTGATATGACAAATCTTTTTGAAAATTTTTAGACCAATCTTGTTGAAAATTTTCAGGTATAAAACTAATCTATGTAAAAATGTAGAAGTCATTAGTTATTTCTCAATGTTATTGAAAATTTTCAACTATAAAAAATAATTAATGTAACAATGTATAAGTCATGATTATATACATAAAGATGCTCTATACTTTCGGTGAGTAGGATTCAAGATAACAAAAGACAAATGTTGGATTACTTAAAATATCTTATGGTTGTATAGTCATCACATAACATTAAATAAAAAGTTTTTAAATGTTATTTGTTTCTCTCGAAAATTATGTTAAATTTCATTATAAACAATCATAAAAGTTTTGCAGAACAAAACTACAAAAATAACAATATTATTCATCACAACAAACAGAAACATCACAATAATCAAACACAAAATATAAATTATTGAAACTTGCATGAAGAATCATTTTACATTTTTCCCCATTAACATTGTTCATTTTATTTTTTAAATCACGAATATCTTGTAACGAACAAATATTTTATGTTTTTCATATCAAGATACAAACTCAAATAAGTTTAATTGTTGGTTGAGATAATTGCATGATTTGTTCTTCTAAATTTGACAATATCTACTAGAAATTATAAATCAAAAACATAAATAATACAAATAAAAGATGCAAAATTGTTTTTTTTAAGTGAGTATTTGTACTATCTCTCTGAAGTTCTAAACAAATCAATTCGTTAGTTTTTATTATTATATCAATTCAGTGTACAAACATTTTTAAGAAATTGAGAAACAGATCATCATCAGTAGCATCAACCCAGATGTGTACTTTTTATAGAATATTTTTTTCACTTAAATTAATTAATCATTTAATTTTGTAAAAAAAATAATAATCATTCATTTCTCATTTCCTATATTTTCATTATCAATTGTTTTTTGGAGTTCTTATGTTTTTAGTTTCATTGGATTAGTTTTAATTCTTATTTAATCTTGAATTATTTGAATAAGTTTTGGATTATTTAGAAGAAGAAAAAACTTGTTTGTTGTTAAAGTAATATATTGGATCAAATATATTTATTATTTAATATTTTAAAATATTATAAAAATAAAATTTATTTTAGTTGATGTTTTAAAGATGAGATAGAAGTAATAATGTTTATTGACCACATAAAACAAGTTTTTTAATTCTAAAAAATAATTGAAAATAAGTTTTATTTGGTCACAAAGTTGATCGTTGTGTCTTAAATATTAATGTGTATCTAAAAAGACAACGTCTAAACTAATATTTGATGTCATAATGAATTATTTAAATTTACTTAGAATGTTTCCTTTAGTGAAAGTGTATAATGCTCACCCCCTATAATAATTGATTTGTAAATGTGTATAACACTCACCCTATAATAATCTATTTAACCTCGATTTAAGAAAAAAAAAATTAGTGTGGTTTGATAAGTTTGGGGATATTATTCCGGTTTAATCATTAATCTCTAAAATAATGTTAAATAGATAAATATTTTTGAGCAAAGATGTTTATGGGTTCGTTTTATTCATGTTTTCAAATAAAAAATTATATATATATCCAACAAATAATTAAATTTGAATTTGAATTTTTACAATAAATTGGCGGCGATAGGATTATGTCGATTTTTTGGATAAATTTAAATAAGGGTATCCAATTAAGACATTAAATTCGACCTTATATTCGACAAATTAGATACATTAAAAATTAAGCGTTATTTGAATATCCATATACATCTAATAATTCACCTTTCACATATTTTAAACTAATTTTAAAACAAGTAATTAAACAAAATAAAGCATAAAACTTTAATACAATAATCATTTTAAATAAATTTATTTATTAAACCAAAACATAAAATCAAGTTGGTAACTTTTAAAATTTTCTTTAAAATAATAATATATTATTTAATGTGATTAGATTCGTTCGGTTATGTGAATAAATTATATATTTGTCTTTATTACGTTTGGTTATATTTAATTAAAACCCTAATTATATCATATAATCAATAAATAAGATGTTTTTTTAATTCGGATTGAGTCAGTATGACTGGAAAAAAATTAAATCGATTTGAAAAGTCACTTACTCCTATAATAAATTTTGAAGTGCCCAATAAACATTAAAATAAAATTGATATATAATGTAACTATTATTTGAAATAAATTTAAATAAGGTGTAACCAATTAAGACATTACATTCCACAAATTTGATATATTAGAAATTGGGTGAGTTTGAAATAAAAACTCATTGAATGATTTTTTTTTCTTTCTAAAATTATGTTAATTTTTTTTTATAAACAATCATAAAAATTGTACAAAATTACCGAAATAACAACCCTAATCATCACAACAAACAAAAACATCATAGTAATCAAACAAAAAAATATAAATTATTAAAATTTGCATGAAGAATCATTTTACATCTTTCCCCACTATTCTATTAACATTGTTCATTTCTTTTACACAAATCAACATTTAACAAATATTTTGTGTCAACAAATATTTTATATTTTATTTTATCAAGATACAAATTCAAATCAGTTTAATTGTTGGTGATCATTGCATGCTTTATTCTTATAAATTTGACAATATCTACTAGAAATTGGAGAAACAAAAATTATACAATAAACAAAGTTACACAATTATTTTTTTTAAGTGAGTATCTTGTACTGTCTCTCTGAAATTCTAATAAATTAATTCAAACAATTAGATTTATTTGGGTTGGAGTTTTTTTAGAAAACTTAGAGAGAGAAAAAAATAATAATTGTTTATAATTTTTAGAAGTGATAATTATTTTTGGTAAAAAAGACTTAAAAGATATTTATATATATATAAATAAAATAAAAAATAATAATTTAAAATAAAATATATTTTAATATTTTGATTAATAAATTGAGTGATTTAATTGTTAAGAATGAAAACTACGAAAATAATTTTCAACGTTAATCATCACAAGAAACAAAAAAAAACATTACAATAATCAAACAAAATAATATAAATTATTAAAATTTACCTGAAGAATCATTTTACATCTTTCCCCACTATTCCATTAACATTGTTCATTTCTTTTACACAAATCAACATTTAACAAATATTTTGTGTCGAACAAATATTTTATATTTTATTTTATCAAGATACAAATTCAAATTAGTTTAATTGTTGGTGATCATTGCATGCTTTATTCTTATAAATTTGACAATATGTACTAAAAATTGGAGAAACAAAAATAATACAATAAACAAAGTTACACAATTTTTTTTTTTATAAGTGAGTATCTTGTACTATCTCTGAAATTCTAATAAATTAATTTAAACAGTTAGGCCTTATTTGGGTTCGAGTTTTTTAGAAAACTTAGAGGGAAAAAAAAAAATAACTGTTTATGATTTTGAGAAGTGATGATTAATTTTGATAAAAAACACTTGAAAGATATTTATATATATAAATAAAATAAAAAATAATAATTTAAAATAAAATTTATTTTAATATTTTGGTTAATGAATTAAGTGATTTGATTGTTAAAAATGAAAACTACGAAAATAACAACATTAATCATCACAAGAAACAAAAACATTACAATAATTAAACAAAATAATATAAATTATTAAAATTTGCATGAAGAATCATTTTACATCTTTCCCCACTATTCCATTAACATTGTACATTTCTTTTACACAAATCAACATTTAACAAATATTTTGTGTCGAACAAATATTTTATAAAGATACAAATTAAATCAGTTTAATTGTTGGTGATCATTGCATGCTTTATTCTTATAAATTTGACAATATCTACTAGAAATTGGAGAAACAAAAATAATACAATAAACAAAGTTACACAATTATTTTTTTTTGTAAGTGAGTATCTTGTACTGTCTCTGAAATTCTAATAAATTAATTCAAACAATTAGGCGTTATGGGTTGAATTTTTTAGAAAACTTAGTGGGAGAAAAAAACAATAATTGTTTATGATTTTAAGGAATTGAGGTGTAAAAATGATTTAAAGGATATTGATATATATATAAATAAAATAAAAAATAATAATTTAAAATAAAATGTATTTTAATATTTTGGTTAATAAATTAAAAGATTTGATTGTTGAGAATGAAAACGAAAATAACAACATTAATCATCACAACAAACAAAAACATCATAATAATCAAATAAAAAATATAAATTATTAAAATTTGTATGAAGAATCATTTTACATCTTTCCACATTATTCCATTAACATTGTTCATTTCTTTTACACAAATCAGCATTTAACAAATATTTTGTGTCGAACAAATATTTTATATTTTTTTTTATCAAGATACAAATCAAATCAATTTAATTGTTGGTGATCATTGCATGCTTTATTCTTATAAATTTGACAATATCTACTAGAAATTGGAGAAACACAAATATTACGATAAATAAAGTTACACAATTATATTTTTGAGTATCTTGTATTGTATTGTCTCTCTGAAATTCTAATAAATTAATTCAACAGGTAGGCCTTATTTGGGTCGGATTTTTTAGAAAATTTACGGGGAGAAAAAAATAATGATATTTGATGATTTTGAGAAAGTGATGATTATTTTTGGTAAAAAATATTTAAAGATATTGATATATATAAATAAAATAAAAAATAAAAAAATACTAATTAAAATATAAGGTATTTTAATATTTTGGTTAATGTATTGAGTATTGATTAAAAATTTAATTTTTGTTGAGATATTTTAAAAACTAAAAGAGCATAAATCCTTTATATATATATATATATATATATATATATATATATTTATTTATTTATATATTTATTTAACATATTATCACCATCATCAATAGCATCAACCCATATATAGAATATTTCTTTCACTTAAATTAATTAATCATTTAATTTTGTAGAAAAAAATAATAATAATCATTCATTCCCCATTTCCAATATTTTGATTCAATCAACCAATATTGATAAGGTAATAATTTATTTTTGAGTTCTTATGTTCTTAGATTATTTGAAATTTTAATTCTTGTTTGATCTTGAATTATTTTGAAGAAAAAAAGTTTGTTTGATGTTGAAGTAATCTATTTGGATAACATGATCACAAAATATATTTATTATTTAATATTTAAAGATATTATAAAAAGTAAAATTTATTTTAGTTTATGTTTTAATAATGTGATTGAAATAATGATGTTTATTGGCCACATAAGCTTCTAGTTCCAAATAAACAATTTAAAATATGTTTTAAAAGTTTTGAGTTAAGAATGATGACCCATTTTCATTTGTAGTAGATGATATTGGTCACATAGATTATCAACGTGTCTTAAAAAATCGATCAAGCAATATTCATGTGTATCCAAAAAGATGTGATCATATCAAATAATAGTTTATATGATATAATAAATGAAATTTAAAATTTACTTGACTATGTAGATTGATGTTATTGTTTCTTTTTTAAATTGTATAAGTGACTTTTAAGTGTATAACGACTCAACCCTAGAAGAGGATGGAGGTTATTTGAATAAATTAGTGGGAGGAAAAATAATGATTGTTGATGTTTTTGAGGAGGTGATAATTATCTTTTAGTAAAAATTTAAAAGGTATTGATATATATATATAAATAAATCCCCTATTATAACTTATCGGTAATAAGAAGTGTATAATAACCTTAAGTTCCTGGGTTCGATTGTCACATTTTATATATATATATATATATAAATAAAATAAGAAATAATAATTTAAAATAGAAGGTATTTTCGTATTTTAATTAATGAATTGAGTGTGTGATGGACAAGAGGAAAATAAATGATGTTTAACTTTGTTTAGATTATTATGATAATCCAAACCGAACTAAGCCTAATAATCAATTTAACATTGAATTAAGAATATTTTGAGTGTTTGATAAGTATGGACATATTATTGAGGCTTAATTATTAATCTCTAAAATAATGTTAAATAGATAAATAGTTTTGAGCAAGGGTGTTTGTGGGTTGTTTTTGTCCATGTTTTTCAACAAAGATATATGTATCCAAAAAATAATTAAATATTAATTTAAATTTATAATAAATAAGGTGTTTGTGGGTTGGTTTTGTTCATGTTTTTTTAACAAAGATATATGTACCCAAAAATAATTAAATATTAATTTAAATTTATAATAAATAAGGTGTTTATGGGTTGATTTTGTTCATGTTTTTTTAACAAAGATATATGTATCCAAAAAAATAATTAAATATTAATTTGAATTTTACAATAAACAAGGGTTAGAGTAGATCGGTCAATTTTTTTAATATTTTTTTTTTAAAATTAAAGGAGAACTAGCATGACACCTCACAATTATACTTTTTCGCTTAAACTTAACGTGCTTTCAGATGAAATCAAACTAGTGACCTTATTGGATAAACTTAAATAGGTATCAAGTTAAGACTTTTCATTCGACTCTATGTCCAACCAATTAGATACTATGAATTTGACCTATTAATCAAATAATTCATATTCCATTAGTTTTAAACTAATTTTAAAATAACTTATTAAACAAAATATTTTAAAATAACTTATTAAACAAAATATTTTAAAAGATTGGTTGGACCATTTTAATATATTCTATACGAAGTCCTATTACATCGGTTATACTCAATTCAATATCCTTAATTCTACCCAAATGTTTTTTAATTGGAGATTTTGAAGTGGCCAAACATTGTTTGAAATAAAAGAAATGTAAGGTTTAAATTTAATTAGAGTAAAGTAAGTGCAAAAATGGAGTTTGTAATGTAGCATTTAATGGAGTAACAAAGATTCCTTTGCCATTGAACAGTTATGCGTTTGGAGTATCGGGTTTTGGATTTTTGGACCACTATTTGTCTTCTTCAAATTCCTCTGTCAGACCTTTCTCATTCTACAGCTGTGCCATTTCTCTCTCTCTCTCTCTCTCTCACACTCTTTTGGTTTTATCTGTCTTGGATTGAATTGAATTGGATGTTGGATGTCAAACTCCAATAATGTCTTTCATGAATCATTTCTGCAACCTTTCTCATCATCTCTTCTTTCAACTCTATCCAAGAAGATATGTCATCTCTGCATCGATTGCTAACCGATGAAGGTTTCGAGAGGGGAAATTCACATACCAAGAAAACCAAACAGGTCAGGTTTAAGGACAGAACGGAAAACGACTCCATAGTTCTTCCTATTCACATCTGTCATAGCAGGAGAAGCTTTGATAATACATCAAGACCTAAACTCAGGAATGTCAAAGGATCTTCGGTTTCTGTTACTAATTCATCGAAGAGACCACCGGGTTCTGACTCGGGGAAATCGAAAAACTCGCTATCTTGTTCCAGGATGGACGAGCCTTCCATGGATGAAGTCGCGACTAGAGCTGTGATTTCTATTCTTAGCGGTTATGCAGGTAAATTCTCCAAGGATTCGTGTTTTCGTGAAACGGTTAGGGAGAAATGTTATTACCTCTGCTTCGCTAGAAATGGAATCAGTAGTGATTCGAATAACGGAGGAATTCTCACCAGTTTGGAATTGGGAATGAAGAGCGCAGAGAAGTTGCTTATTTGTCCGCAGGGGATGTGGACCGATACGTTCACCAATTCGATTCGTCTCTTAACCGTCGTCGTCGCTTCTTTGAATTCCAACGCCAAAGGCTCCTCCTCCTCCTCCACACGCGGAACGCCCAATTCTCATCTATCGGCTTGCGCGCAGCTCTACTTGTCGATCGTCTACAAGATGGAGAAGAATGATGTCATGTCTGCTAAGCATCTCCTTCAAGTTTTCTGCGACGATCCGTTTCTAGCTCGTACACACTTGCTACCTGAGCTGTGGGAGCATTTCTTCCTTCCGCATCTTCTCCATCTCAAGATTTGGTATGGAAACGAAGTGGAATCCTTGTCTGGTTTGTATAACGATAAGGATAAGACAATGAAAAGCTTGAAGAAGCTCTACAATGGGCAAATGGACAAGGGGACCACTCTGTTTGCCCTGTACTATAAGGAATGGCTCAGTGTTGGTCCTCAGAGAGCGCCGCCTGCACCTTCTGTTCCATTGCCGTCTAAACGAAGTTATGTTTCTTCAAGAAGAGGGTCTTTGGATTCTTCTGCAACTCATTCCTCTATCAGTAAATCATTGTGAGTCTCAAATACAAATACAAATTCATCAAATCTTTTTTTTTTTTTTTAATTCTAACTTTCATGAATTCTTCGAAGATACCAAACTGTTTTTGGACACAATCTGGACCCTCCTTCCTCGGAGTTTGATGAGATGAATAGAAGAGCTATGAATGAATGGGATTTAGAAACAGAAAAGAAAGCTAGTGAGAATGTGAGTAATCTTTCTTCTAATTGATCAAAAATTTATGAAACCATTCTCATTCTGCTTGTTTTTTCTTCTTTTTCTCAATGGACAGCATAGGACTCCAAATCATAGAAGACATTCCAAATCTGAATTAAAGGCCGAGACTCGAAAAACAGAACACCATACCAGGCTGTTTCCCTGCCAAAGCGTGCCTGCAGAAACTGTCAGTTCTTCTTCATCGACGAGAAGAACCAGAAATACCCATCTGATTCCAGGGGATGTTGCCAATGCAATTTCCACCATTTGTTCATCGAATAACCTGAGTGAATGCGAGATTAGTATACGATTGATCATAAAAGCTTGGTTGAACAACAACCTTAAAGGCAATTCCACTTTAGAAAATGCAATTTCTAAAGTACCTGTCATAGAAGGCATGTTAGAAGTGTTGTTTTCTTCAAGTTGTGATGAA
>NW_025919611.1:0-3001 GCF_907164915.1 Impatiens glandulifera | reverse complement strand
GTCTATTTTTATCTTTTTTTTTATTTCTTTCCTCTTTATTTCTTAATCTATTATATATAATTGGTTGAATAAAATTATACCTATCTATTTTTATTACAGTATATTATTCATCTTAGAAATCGACTTTCATGAGTTCAAGTAAGTTTTCTTTTCTTACTTAAATTTATATTATCTTTCTAAATAAGATGCATGATACATTTTTAGATGGATGGTAAATTTATTTTGATGTAGATTAGATTGTGCAAATTATAATTATAAGAATTGGTAGAAAAATAAACCAATATCATATTTTTAATATCAAAATTTATAAATTTAATTTTCACAATAAACTTATAAAGTTATATTATTATTTTTTTATTTTCTATAAAAATATTTTTTCTAAAACAAAATATAATTTAAATTTTGCATTAATTTTATTAAATATTTCTTTTATTTAATAAAATATAATTTAAAATTTAAAATATATAAAATTTTATTTTATTATATTTGCCTAATTTTTATATTAAATGTATTTTTAAAATTTATATAAATTAAACTTTTCAAAATTTTTTTTATTACTTTTCTTTTTAATCAAATATAATTCAAATATTTTTCAAATAATAATTATTTTATATAAATGTAATTTCTCTACAACAAATTATAATTTTAGTTTAAATTTTAAATACATAAAATATTATTTATTTTTCTTACTTATATATTTATTATAATAAAATTAATATATATTTTAAATATTTTTATAATGTAAACTTTACCTTTTGAATTAAATTTTATATTCATCTTTTATAAATAAGCTATTATATTTTGTATTAAATTATTTTCATTAAATAATTTTTTTATTAAATTTATTAAGATTTCATTTTTTTAATCAAAATATAATTAAAATTAAAAATAAATAAAATTTAAATCACAATTATTACTTTAAATTTTATGATTTTTACATAATTATTATTTATTTTATATAAAATATGATTTCTCTATAACAAAATGTATTTTAATTTAATTTTTAAATACATGAAAAGTATTTTTTTTATTTTTTTTAATTATACTTATAATATTTATAATTTATTTTATGTTTTGAATTAAACTTATATTAATAATTAATTCATAAAAAAATTATATTTTTCATTAAATATTAAATTAAATTTTGAATTAAAAAACTCTTATTTAGTTTTTATTATTTTAACATAATTATTTTTTATATAAATATAATTTATCAATAACAAATATTATTTAATTTTTAATTATATATTTCTTATATTTAGAATATTTTTTTTAATATTATTTATAACTAATTTTAAACTATAAATTAAAACATATTTACATTAAATTTGTATTAAAATTATTAAAATTTCTATTTAATCAAATCTAATTTAAATTTTACATTAAAATTATTTAAATTTAAATTTGCATTAAACTTATTAAAATTGTATATATTCTATTTAATCAAATATAATTTAAATTTTACATTTTAAACTTATTTTCATTAAATTTAAATTTGTATTAAATAATATTTATTTTTTACATAAAATACTTAAAATTTTGAATCTAACTAGAAACAAAGTAATACAGTAGCTCGATATTGTTAAGGGACAACTTAGGCTTCAAAAAATAGTTGTCGTCAAGCTCTACGTAAAGAGTGATCTCTTTGCCTGCAAACTTTCCGGTTCCGCTCGTGGATATCTCGGTCAACATCGTCGCGGACACAAAGTTAATCGTCTTCAATGTAGTAGAACCTTGTTATTCATAGTCATTCCGTCATATTCAAGGACTAGTCTGGATCCAAGGTAATTTTATTATCTAATTCAAATTCTACTAACTATTTGTGGTTATATCATATGTTTCTTAACCTGACATATTGATGTTCTAAAAGGTTATCAATTCTCAAAGACGTGGATGTCGAACTATCATGGTGATGGAGTATTGGTGATGGAGTATTGCCTAAATTACCGAAGGTATTATTTCCTTATATTACCTTTCAAAAGAATCCTAAACGACAAAATGATTTTTTTTTACCAAAGGTGTAATTTCCATGTTTTACCTTTCATTCGAACACTTATATAAATTATGAGTAACATTATCTTGTTTAAGGAATACAAAATATTTATTTCTCTTATATATATATAATGTATATATATGGTTGTTAATGTCATCACATATGGATCATAGTACACAAACAAATATCTTACCATTCATGTCATATATTCTCTTATGATATTAGTAGGTAAATAATGATGGGATAGGAATAACATCACTTAATGCCGATGCAATGAAAGTTGCTGGTGCTTGCGGTATGCAATTTATTGATAATCAAAATTTTCTTCACTGATATCAACTTTCAGATTCTGAATTTCGATTTCATCTGGAGGATTCCAAGCCAATGATTCAAGATTTATGAATTGGATGAAGAATTTATTATATATGGTGTAAAGAAGATAATTGTAGATTTTATTCCACTCATTCTTGGGAAAGCTAAAGGTATAAATGATTATAGTCTATTTTTAGATGAAACTTTATTTTTTTTATGCTTGAATCTTAAACCCCTGTTTACATTAATAAGTGTGACTTTGTCTTTTGTGTTTTTCTTGTTTTGTTATTGGCCTTATTTTGAAAATGCTGAAGGAATCGATCTTTTACAGGAATTTGAAGATTTTGAATCGACGAAAGGAGTTGTCTATATTTGTCAAGAATTTAGTTTCACCTCTATAGTTATAATTCTAAAATGAATTTATTTAGTTATAATTATAATTCTTTCCGCTTTTTTTTCTTAATTTATTATATATAATTGTTTAAATAACATTACACACATATATTTTTATTGCAGTATATAATTCATCTTAGAGATCGACCTTCATGAGTTCAAGTAAGTTTTTTTTCTTACTTAACTTTATATTATCTTTTTATATAAGATGCATGATACGTTTTTAGACCGATGATAGATTTATTTTGATGTAGGTTAGATTGTGCAAATTATAAGAATTCCAAACTTGTTAAGTTTGTAAAA
>NW_025919610.1:0-81525 GCF_907164915.1 Impatiens glandulifera | reverse complement strand
GGAGTTGTCGATATTTGTCAAGAATTTGGTTTCACCTCTTAGTCTGAATTCCAAAATGAATTATTTAGGTATAATTATAATTATTTCCTCTCTCTTTATTAATCTATTATATATAATTGTTTGAATATATTATACAAATCTATTTTATTGCAGTATATTATTCATCGTACAAATTCACCTTCATGAGTTCAAGTAAGTTTTATTTTCTTATTTAAATTTATATATGTAAGTATATAAGGTGCATGATACATTTTTAGATGCATGATAGATTTATTTTGAATGTAGGATAGATTTTACAAATAAACAAGAATTCTAACTTTTTAAGTTTGGAACCAATATCATATCTTTAATATCAAAATTTATAAATTAAAATTTAATTTTCACAATAAACTTATAAATTATATATTCAGTTTTTGTTTCTATAAAATTAAATTTTATTTTTCTAAAATTAAATATAATTTAAATTTAAATTTTTACTTTAATTTTTGTTAAATTATATTTATTTAAATCTTAATTCTTTGTTTTAATAAAATATAATTTAAATTTTAAATACATAAATTTTATTTTTTATATTTATTTAATTTTTATATTAACAGTATTTTAAAATTCTATATCATTAAACTTTAAAAAAATTATCACTTTCTTTTATCAAATATAATTCAAATATTTTTAAAATAATTATAATTATTTTTATATAAATGTAATTTCTCTATAAAAAATTATAATTTTAGTTTAAATTTAAATATATAAAATATTATTTATTTATTTTATTTTAAATATTTCTTATAATAAAAATTAATATATTTTTTAATATCTTATAAGGTTTATCATAACTTTACCTTTTGAATTAAATTTTATATTCATTGTTAATTTTATAAATAAGCTATTATATAATACTAAATTATTTTTCATTCAATTTAATTTTATTAAATTATTAAGATTTATTTTGTCTTTAATCAAATATAAATTAAATTTATTTTTTAATAAAATTTATTTTCTTACAATTTAAATTTACATTTAAATTATTAAAAACTTATTTTACATTATATTTAATATGTTTTTTCTATTTAATCAAATATAATTAAAATTAAGATACAAAAAATTTAAATCATAATTATTATTTATTTTATATAAATATATCTCTCTATAACAAAATATATTTCAATTTAATTTTTAAATACATAAAAGTATTTTTTTTTTGTTTTTTATTATTAAGTATATATTTTTTAAATATTCTTATAATATTGATAATTAATTTTAAGTTTTGAATTATATTTATATTAATCATTAATTCATAAAAATATTTTATATTTTACGTTAAATATTAAATTTAAATTTGAATTATTTTTTTATTTTGTTTTTATTATTTTAACATAATTATTTTTCTATAAATATAATTTATTTATAAAAATATTATTTTGTTTTTGTAATTATATATATTCTTATATTTATAATATACATTTTTTAATAATATTATAACTAATTTATACTATGATTAAAGCGTATTAACATTAATTTGTATTAAAATTGTATTTTTATTCTATTTAATCAAATATAATTTAAATTTTACATTAAAATTATTTTTATTAAATTTAAATTTGTATTAAACTTATTAAAATTGTATACATATTCTATATAATCAAATATAATTTAAATTTTATATTTGAAACTTATTTTTATTAAATATAAATTTGTATTAAAATTTGAATTTTTTATTTAATAAATAAAATTTATATTAAAATAAAACAATTCATTTAATTATTATTATGTTTAATTATTTTTATATATAATAATAATTTCTTCATAACAAAATATAATTTTAGATTAAATTTTAAATACATAAAATAATATTTATTTTTTTACATAACATACATAAATTTGAATTTGAAAACGATGTAATATGGTAGCTCGATAGGGTTAAGGACAACTTAGGCTTGAAAAAGAGTTGTCGTTAATCTCTACTTAAAGAGTGATCTCTTTTCCTGCAAATTTTTCGGTTCCGCTCGTGGATATCTCGGTCAACATCGTCGTGGACATAAAGTTAAATCGCTTCAATGTAGTAGAACC
The DNA here is from genome assembly GCF_907164915.1 of Impatiens glandulifera. Lineage (NCBI taxonomy): Eukaryota > Viridiplantae > Streptophyta > Magnoliopsida > Ericales > Balsaminaceae > Impatiens > Impatiens glandulifera. The sequence goes on along the minus strand of NW_025919610.1, from coordinate 79,458 downwards.
TTGTTATTCATAGTCATTCCATCATATTCAAGGACTAATCTGGATCCAAGGTAATTTCATTATCTAATTCAAATTTACTAACTATTTGTGGTTATATCATATGTTTCTTAACATGACATATTGAGTTCTAAAGGTTCTCAATTCTCAAATTCTCAAAGTCGTGGATGTCGAACTATCATAGTGATGGTGTATTTCGTATGCCTTTCAAAAGAATCCTAAATGACAAAATGAATTTTTTTTTACCAAAGGTGTTATTTCCTTATTTTACCTTTCATTTCGACCACTACTATAAATTATGAGTAACATTATTTTGTTTACGGAATACAAAATATTTGTCACTCTTTATATATATATATATTGTTGTTAATGTCATCATATATGAATCATAGTAGACAAATAAATATTTTACAATTAATGTCCATATATTCTCTTATGATATTTATAGGTAAATATGATGGAATAGGAAAAATATCACTGGATGCCGATGCAATGAAAGTTGATGATGCGGTATGCAATTTATTGATAATCAATATTTTCTTCACTGATTTCAACTTTTCTGATTCTGAATTTTGATTTCATTTGTAGCTTGGAGGATTCAGACAATGATTCAAGACGTATGAATTGGTTGAAGAATGTATTATATATGGTGTAAAGAGGATGATTGTAGATTTTATTCCATTCCTTCTTGGGAAAGAAGAAGGTATAAATGATATAGTCTATTTTCATATTTTTGTGATGCTTAATCTTAACATCTTGTTACAATTAATAAGTGCGAATTTGCCTTTTGTGTTTTTACTTGTTTTGTAATTGGCCTTATTTCGGTGATGCTGAAGGAATCAGTATTTTTCAAGAATTTGAAGATCTTGGATCGACGAAATGATTTTGTTGATATTTGTCAAGAATTTTGGTTTCACCTCTCTAGCTGAATTCCAAAATGAATTTTTTAGGTATAATTATATTTCTTTCCTCTTTCTTAATCTATTATATATAATTGTTTGAATAACATTATACACATCTGTTTTTATTGCAGTATATTATTCATCGTACAAATCGATCTTCATGGAGTTCAAGTAAGTTTTATTTTCTTACTTACATTTATATTATCTTCTATATTTTTAGATGTATGATAGATTTATTTTGATGTAGGATCGATTATACAAATAACAAGAATTCTAACTTTTTAAGTTTGGCAAAAAAAAATAAACCAATATCATACTTTAATATCAAAATTTATTAATTAAAATTTAATTTTCACAATAAACTTATAAATTATATTATTCATTTTTGTTTCTATAAAAACTTCTTTCTAAAATAGAATATAATTTAAATTTAAATTTTTACTTTAATTTTGTTAAATTATATTTATTTAAATCCTTCATTATTTGTTTTAATAAAATATAATTTAAATTTTCAAATACATAAAATTTCATTTTTTTATATTTATTTAATTTTTATATTAAAATTATTTTTAAAATCATATCATCTAAAACTTTAAAATTTTTTTTATCACTTTCTTTTTATCAAATATAATTCAAATATTTTTAAAAATAATTATAATATAATTAAAATTTTTATTATTCTATTAAATTATTTATTTACCTCTTCATTCTCTATTTTACTAAAATATAATTAAATTTTAAAATACATAAAATCTATTTTATTATATTTACCTAATTTTTATATTAAAAGTATTTTTAAAATTTATATCAATTAAACTTTTCAAATTTTTTTTTTATCACTTTTCTATTTAATCAAAATAATTAATATTTTTCAAATTATTATTATTATTTTTATATAATGTATTTTCTATAACAAATTCTAAAATAAATTTAAATTTTAAATACATAAAATATTATTTATTTTTCTTACTTATACATGTCTTATAATAAAATTAATATTAATTTAAATTTTCTTATAATCTATATCAATAACTTTACCTTTGAATAAATTTTATATCATAGTTAATTTTATAAATAAACTATTATATTTAGTATTAAATTATTTTTCAGTTAAATTAATTTTTTTATTAAATTTATTAAGATGTTTTTTTTTTATTTAATCAAAATGGTAATAAAATTAAAAATACATAAAATTTAAATAAAAATTATTAATTTAAATTTTATTATTTTTAATATAATTATTATTTATTATATATAAATATGATTTCTCTATAAAAAATAGATTTTAATTTTAATTATTATTTTTAATATAATTATTATTAGTTTAATTTTTATAAAATACATGAAAAGTTTTTTAATTTTATAATATTAAGAATTTTTTTAATTATACTTATAATATTTATAATTAATTTAATGTTTTAAATTAAACTTATATTAATCATTAATACATAAAAAAAAAATAAGATTTTGCATTAAATATTAAATTTAATTTGAATTAAAAAACTCTTATTAGTTTTTATTATTTTAAAATAATTATTTTTATATAAATATAATTTATCAATAACAAATATTATTTAGTTTTTTAATTATATTTTTTATATTTAGAATATTTTTTTAGAATATTATTTATAAAAGAATTTTAAACTATAAATTAAAGTGTATTTACATAAAATTTGTATTAAAATTATTAAATTTTATTTTTTATTTAATCAAATATAATTTAAATTTATATTAAAATTATTTAAATTAAATTTGCATTAAACTTATTAAATTGTATATAATTTAATTTAATAAAATATAATTTAAATTTCACATTTTAAACTTAATTTCATTAAATTTAAATTTGAATTAAATTTTGAATTTTTTTATTTAACAAAATATAATTTTAGATTAAATTTTAAATACTTAAAAAATTTTGAATCAAACTAAAAACGAAGTAATATAGTAGCTCGATATGGTTAAGGGACAATTTAGGCTTTAAAAAGTAGTTGTCGTGAAGCTCTACGTAAAGAGTGATCTCTTCGCCTGCAAACTTTCCGGTTCCGCTTGTGGATATCTCGGTCAACATCGTTGCGAACACAAAGTTAATCGTCTTCAATTTAGTAGAACCTTATTATTCATAGTCATTCCGTCATATTTAATGACTAGTCTGTATCCTAGGTAATTACATTATCTAATTCAAATTCTACTGACTATTTGTGGTTGTATCATATGTTTCTTAACATGACATATTGATGTTCTAAAAGGTTCTTAATTCTCAAAGGCATGGATGTCAAACTATCATGTTGATGGAGTATTGTCTATGGCTTTCAAAAGAATCTTAAACGACAAAATGATTTTTTTACCGAAGGTGTTATTCCTTATTTACATTTATTCGACCATACTATAATTATGAGTAACCTTATCTTGTTACAAAAATACAAAATATTTTTTCTCTTTTATATATATATATTGTTGTTAATGTCATCAATATGTATCATAATTAAATATCTTATAATTCATGTCATATATTCTCTTATGATATTTGTAGGTAAATATGATGGGATAGGAAGAACATCACTTGATGCTGATGTAATAAAAGTTGTTGTTGTGGTATGCAATTTTTTTATAGTTAAAATTTTATTCACTAATTTCAACTTTTTAATTCTGAATTTTGATTTCATCTGTAACCTGGAGGACAAGCCAATGATTCAAGACTTATGAATTGGTTGAACAATGTATTTTATATGGTGTAAGATGATGATTGTAAATTTATTCCACTCCTCCTTGAGAAATATAATTTTAGATAAATTTTAAATACGTAAAATAATATTATTTTTACATAAAATATTTAAAATTTTGAATCTAACTGGAAACGAAGTAATATAGAAGCTCGATATGGTTAAGGGACAACTTATGTTTCAAAAAGTAGTTGTCGTGAAGCTCTACGTAAAGAGTGATCTCTTAGCATGCAAACTTTCCGGTTCCGCGCATGGATATCTTGGTCAACATCGTGGCGAACACAAAATTAATCGTCTTCAATGCAGTAAAACCTGTTATTCATATTCATTCCGTCATATTAACCGTCATATTAAAGGACCAGTCTAGATCCAAAGTAATTTAATTATCTCTTTAACATTTTACTGACTATTTTTAGTTATATCATATGTTTCTTAACCTGACATTAATTTTCTAAAAGGATCTCAATTCTTAAAGACGTGGATGTCGAACTATCATGGTGATGGAGTAATTACTATGGCTTTCAAAGAATCCTAAACGACAAAATGAAAAAAATTATCGAAGGTGTTATTTCTTTATTTTACCTTTCATTCAACCACTACTATAAATTATAAGTAACTTTATCTTGTTTAAGGAATACAAAATATTTGTTTCTCTTTATATATATATATATTTTTATTAATGTCATCACATATATATCATAGTAGAAAAACAAATATCTTCCAATTCATGTCATATATCCTCTTATCTCTTATGATATTTGTAGGTAATAATGATGGGATAGAAAGAACATCACTGGATGCCGATGCAATGAAAGTTTCTGCTCCGGTATACAATTTATTGATAATTAAAATTGTCTTCACTGATTTCAATTTTCTGATTTTAAATTTTGATTTCATCTATAGCCTGATAGAATTCCAAGTCAATAATTCAAGACTTATGAATTGGTTGAAGAATGTATTATATATGGTGTAAAGAGGATGATTGTAGATTTTATTCCACTCCTTTTTGAGAAAGCTAAAGGTATAAATGATTATCGTATATTTTTAGATAAAACTCCATTTTTGTGATTATTGAATCTTAAACCCCTGTTTACATTGATAAGGGTGACTTTGTTTTTTGTGTTTTTTCTTGTTTTGTAATTGACCTTATTTCGGTGATGCTGAAGGAATCGATATTTTTCAGGAATTTGAAGACCTTGGATCGAAGAAAGGAGTTGTCTATATTTGTCAAGAATTTGGTTTCACCTCTCTAGTCTGAATTCCAAAATAAATTTATTTAGGTATAATTATAATTCTTTCCTCTTTCTTTCTTAATCTTTTATATATAATTTTTTGAATAACATTATACACATCTATTTTTATTGCAGTATATTATTCATCGTACAAATCGACCTTCATGAGTTCAAGTAAGTTTTCTTTTTTTACTTACATTTATATTATTTTTCTATATTAGGTTCATGATACATTTTTAGATGCATGATAAATTTATTTTGATGTAGGATAGATTTTACAAATAACAAGAATTCCAACTTTTTAAGTTGGTAAAAAAAATAAACAAATATCATATCTTTAATATCAAAATTTATAAATTAAAATTTAATTTTCACAATAAACTTATAAAATTATATTATTAATTTTTATTTTCTATAAAAACGTTTTTCTAAAATAAAATAAAATAAAATATAATTTAAATTTAAATTTTATTTAAATTTTGTTAAATTATATTTATTTACATGTTCATTCTTTGTTTTAATAAAATATTATTTAAATTTTAAAATACATAAAATTTTCTTTTATTATATTTATTTAATTTTATATTTAAAGTATTTTTAAAATTTATATCATCTAAACTTTAAAAAAAAAATTATAACTTTTTTTTATCAAGTATAATTCAAATATTTTTAAAATAATTATAATTATTTTTATATAAATGTAATTTCTTTATAAAAAATTATAATTTTAGTTTAAATTTTATATACATAAAATATTATTTTTTTTACTTATTTATTTCTTATAATAAAATTAATATATATTTTAAAATATTCTTATAAGGTATATCATTAACTTTACCTTTTGAATTAAATTTTATATTCATTGTTAATTTTATAAATAAGTTATTATATTTAGTACTAAATTATTTTCATTAAATTTAAATTTTTATTTTTTTATTAATATATTTTATTTTTTAATCAAATATAATTTAAATTTTATTTTTTAATAAAAATTATTTTCTTAAAATTTAAATTTGCATTTAAATTATTAAAAACTTATTTTGCATTATATTTAATATGTTTTTCTATCTAATCAAATATAATTAAAATTTAAGATACATAAAATTTAAATCATAATTATTATTTATATTATATAAATAAAATTTCTCTATAACAAAATATATTTTGATTTAATTTTTAAATACATAAAAAATATTATTTTTTGTTTTTTACTATTAAGTATATTTAAAAAAATATTCTTATCATATTGATAATTAATTTAAATTTGAATTATTTTTTTTTATTTTGTTTTTATTATTTTAACATAATTATTTTTTCTATAAATATAATTTATTTATAACAAATATTATTTTGTTTTTTAATTATATATTTCTTATATTTAGAATATATATTTTTTAATATTATTTATAACTATTTTATACTATGAATTAAAGCGTATTAACATAAATTTGTATTAAAATTATATTTTTTTCTATTTAATCAAATATAATTTAAATTTTACATTGAAATTATTTTTATTAAATTTAAAATTGTATTAAACTTATTAAAATTGTATACATATTCTATATAATCAAATATAATTTAAATTTTACATTTTAAACTATTTTCATTAAATTTAAATTTGAATTTTTTTATTTAATAAAATAAAATTTATATTAAAATAAAACAATTCCTTTAATTATTATTACGTTTAATTAGTTTTTATATATAATAATAATTTTTTTATAACAAAATATAATTTTAGATTAAATTTTAAATACATAAAATAATATTTATTTTTTTACATAAATTACTAAAAATTTTGAATCTGGAAAGGATGTAATATAGTAGCTCGATATTGTTAAGGGACAACTTAGACTTCAAAAATAGTTGTCTTCAAGCTCTACGTAAAGAGTGATCTCTTTACCTGCATCGTGGATATCTCGGTCAACATCGTCGTGGACACAAAGTTAATCGTCTTCAATGTAGTAGAACCTTGTTATTCATAGTCATTCCTTCATATTCAAGGACAAGTCTGGATTCAAGGTAATTTTATTATCTAATTCAAATTCTACTGACTATTTGTTGTTATATCATATGTTTCTTAACATGACATATTGATGTTCTAAAGGTTCTCAATTCTCAAAGTCGTGGATGTCGAACTATCATAGTGATGGTGTATTATAGTGATGGTGTATTGCCTATGGCTTTCAAAAGAATCCTATATGACAAAATGAATTTTTTTTACCGAAGGTGTTATTTCCTTATTTTACCTTTCATTCGACCACTACTATAAATTATGAATATGCTTATCTTGTTTTAAGAATACAAAATATTTGTTTCTCTTATTTATATATATTGTTGTGAATGTCATCTGTTAGGATCGGGGACGCCCTTGGAGGACCGGGGTTGATTTCCGGTTTCAGTAAGGGTGGCCACTTACAACACACAACTTGGTGATAGTCCGGTTAAAGACTAAAACCGTTCTCAGCACTGCACAACCTGTCACAGACTCTTGAACCGGTGTTCAAGGGCGGAAGTGTCTGTTTCAGGTTGAAGCAACGTTTGCGACTTTAGATGATGTTTAAGAAGGAGGATGTTTAACGAAAGTGAGTGACCGGTTTTGGAGGTATGATTGGTTTGCGGTTTACGGTAAGACAGCGGGAAATGAAAGCGAAATGAAAGAACACACGACAAGGAAATTTGTTTATGGATGTTCGGAGCAAACCCTCCTACGTCACCCCTTCTTCTCAGGTTATGAGAAGGATCTCCACTAACTCTTTAGAGTTACAATTTACACGTCCGGTCGAGCCCAACTTCGCTACTCGCCGGTTTACACCAAACTCACGCTTTGATGTAATACAACACAACACAATAATCACACACAAGGATTTCCGGTTTTAGGCAAACCGACTTTAGAATATGGCACTTTATCTCTCTAGAATTTAATGCTTTAAGACTTTTTGAATTTATGATGCTCACAACTACAAGTCCCGAACTGCGTTGAATGAGTACGATTGATCTTCCTTTTATAGCTGAAAGTAGCTAACGGCTACTTTCTTCTCTCTCTTGTGGATTGGTTGAACATTAGCACGCCTATCTGCAGAAGGATTGCTTGCACGCTTCAACTTCCTCAACACCTGGCATTCATGCAGGTGACTCTGAGCGGATGATGACATAACCGGTTTTCAGATTGATACACGTGTTGAACATCCGCTTCCGGTCGTCAGCATCGGATCACCAAGGCATCATTGCTTTCCTCCCATGCTTCTGATCGGATCCGATCTTCTTTTATTCTTTCGAGACACGTTTCCTCCGTCATAGTACGTCACTCTTGAGATTTGAATTTTCTGACTTTTGATCTGTACTTTCCGGTTTCTGTGTCTTTGTGCATTATGATCCGGTTGAAGTGTATTCTTCTGTTCTTTGCTAACCGGTTGCTTGAGAAAGTGAAGCCGGTTCCTGTGATCATTTATCTTGATCACTTGAAGCCGGTTTCTTTGAAGTGGTAACAACTGGTTATTGATGCAAGATTTCCGGTTCCAGTTTGTTCAGTACCTACACATGAAATTTAACTTCTGTTTAGTTTGTCTGGCCGGTTCCAAAATTAATCTACTTAATTTTTCTATCAATTTCTCCCTTTTTGATTATTTAGAATAAATATTCAAAAATTGTAATGTATGGCCGGTTTTAAGAAAATTAACTTACTTAATTTTTCTATCAATTTCTCCCTTTTTGATTATTTAGAATAAATATTCAAAAATTGTAATGTATGGCCGGTTTTAAAGATTTTGTTTTGAGAGAAACGTGTTTGAAAAACATGTGTTTGATTTTTTGATTGATAAGTGTATGTTTTGAGAAACATAGAAAGTATGTTTGAGAAATATAAACGTTAGCAAAAGTAACCAAGTTCTGAAGTATATCAAAAACATAAATGTTCAAAATAATTATGGAAATAGAGTTTAAGGCTTGGATGATCCCCCCTTTTCTTGCTCCTTTTCAAGCTCTTTGTCCAGACGTTTTCTTGCTTCTTCTATTCGTGCTCTGTGCTCTCTAGCACGTCTGTCAGCATCTATCACCACACCGGCCCACACACTTGAGTGACCAGGAACCTTTTTCCTAAGGTTGAAGTTGGCACAAGCTGGTTTTGGCGGTGGACGAGGTGGAACAGTTAGAGGTCTGAGGCTTGGAGTTGCTGCAGGTTCTCCGGTTGTCCTTCTTCTCCGTCTGTTGAGTTCCTCCGGATCTTCTTCTTCCTCATCCAGCGGTTCCGCATTCAATGCAACCGGTTCGGCTGTCTTCAATTCTGCCCGCTTCATCACGTCTTTAATGGCACTCCGTTTCTTCTTGTTCTTGTTTCTTGTGCTCATGGAGTGAGATGATTGACCCTGTGCCGGTTCCTGAGCGTTTGCCTGCTCTTCTTCATTACATTGTTGGGCAAGCTCATGATCCTTATCTTCAAGTTCCTTCTGTAGCCGTTCTCTTTCAATCTCTTCTTCTTGCAGCTTCCGTGCGGTTTCAGCGTCTTTCTCGATTTGAGTTTGGGTTGATCCGACTTGAGCTTTTGACATTTCACCGATCTGGATTGCCATTGCTTGCAGCATGTCCAAAAGTGGAGCGGTTGCAGCTTTGACAGACTCGGTAATCATGGCTTGAACTGTTGATTGCATAGTTGTATCCATCATAGCTTGTAGAGAGTTTACCATTTTATCTTCAGCCGCTGAGATCCTTTCTTCGGTTACTGCTTTAAAATTCCCAAGACATGAATCAGCTGTTTCCACCACTGCTTGCTTGATCTGCTCGATGTCCAGAGCCTTAGCCGGTTGAGAGGCTTCTTGTTCCCGGTTTTCAGAAGCGTCGGATGTTTCACCAGTTATAAAGAAAGGCTTACTCTGAAATAACTCAGGATTGTTGAATTGTCATTGGCAAGTATCCCACCATTTCTTGTCAAGACGTTCGAAGCTTCGCACAAGCCGTTCTCGTACTTCAATAAATCGCTCTGCCATCTTCATTTCAATCGGTTCCAGATCCTTTCCTTGAATTTCTTGAAAGGCATTCTCAACTGCTTGTAACCGCACATTTTCGAGAATTACCGGAGCTTTGGAAAACGCCGGTTGGATCAATTGGGTGTTAGCTAACTCGAGTGCCCTTTCTTCTAGCTGGACGAGAGCATCCCATTGCTTGTTTCCACTGAAACCTGGAAGCATGTCGGATAATTTGGTCTCGCTTCGGAGCTTCACCCACCGGATATATGGAGCCAGCGCTTCACTTGCACCTTTATTCATATCTTGAATAAATTCATCAAACAGCTCATTTTCTTGCTCTAAGGTGTAAGGATATTCTTCTTCGGTTGCGGCTTCAGTCTGAGGGTCAATCTGCAATGTGCCCGTTCCGGTTTCAGTTGGCTCTTCAATCATAATGCCCTTGCCTTTATCTACTCGAGAGGGACCTTCTTGAGCTATCTTGCCTCCTGCGGAACCGGAAGGTTCCCTTTCTTCAATGTTTCCCTCCTGATCCGGAGGTGCGGTTTCTGTTGACTTGGTCGTCTCATCGACCGGTTGGACTTCTGGTTGATCAGGTATTTCAACCTGATTTTCTGGCTTCCGACGACTAGAAACGTCGTCTTCTTCTTCGGTTTCTCTTGTGATCTCTTGGACCACATTCTGAATTGCTTCTGAAGTATTCAAGCCCACTTCGGCTAATACTTCTTCGGCTTGCTTGCTTGGTGACTTGGAGGTTGCAGAGTGAATATTCCCCTCGGCTTCCTCCTTAGAGTTTGATTTGTTCTCCTTGCTCCCCGAAGATTCGGTTTGCTTTGGAGAATCGGATGGAATGGGAGTTGGGACAACGGTGTTGATTGGGATGGGCTGGAAGACATCTGCGGTTCTTTCTGGTGGATTGTCCGAGGAGAGCGTTCTCTCGGAGTCCGCCGGTTTCTTTGAGCTCTTCTTCGCTGATACCTTCTTCCTCCTTTTCGGTTCTGGTTGAGCTTCTGCCTCAACCGCTTTTCTGGACGGTTTCTTTTGTCGTTTTTCTTCTTCAGCTGGAACCGATGAACTGGCTCCCTTAGATGACTTGGTTTTTGAGGTTTTAGGTTTTATTGTCTTCTCCGGTTTTTCAGCCACTGACTCAGAGTCAAGAATATTGGAAATCGGAAACGGTACGCCTTCACCCAGTTCCACATTAAGGAACTCAAGGATCTTAACTATTTGCATAGCAAAGGCCTGCACCCGGCCTTCTTTCTTGATTACCATTTGACAGAATTCTTCGTATAACACGTATCCCCAGTCCACCTTATCGCTGCGGACAATTGCTAACAGCATTCTTAGCTTAAGTTTTGTGAGGTTATCGAAATTACCTCCCCTTCCTTGGAGCGATCTGGAGATGATGGTCACTAGCCATTTGTATTCCGGTTTCAGCTTGATTTTCCGGCTGTTGTGGAGCACCAGATCCTGACCTGAAAGGGATACAACCAACCGGGCAGCATTTGATTATGCGCTGGTTAGGTCGAATTTTAGGTCCGAGCCGGTGTTAGGCAGACCGAGAGCCTCCGCAAAAATTTCTTCAGTTATAAGAACTGCCTTCCCGTTGACGGTAGCCGAGATTTTTCTTTTCAACAGTGTCGCCGTCGCTAGGAACTCCGTTACCGCCGCCGGGTAGATGGTGAACGGACCAGAGAGGAACTTCTCCAACCCAGAATCTCGAAGGAGTTGAAGAACGACCTTGTTCTTGTCTTCAGCATGCTCATCGATGTCTGCAAAATCTACCTGCAACATCCATTGAAACGGGGCTTTGCCTAGATCCATTGATTGTGAGAGAAGAAGATGAAGATTCGAAGATGATCGGAGAGAGAGATCTTTGAGTTTCTGGAAATTTTTAGAGAGAGAAAGCGCATGTGTTGAATGGGCTGATTTGACTTTATATAGATGGCGGTTCCAGACAGTTTTGAAGATGAACCGTCATTTTGGTGTTTTTGGCGCCAATTTTCCCTCCAAAAGTTACTGCCGTAACTTTCGGCGGTAAAAACGGAAATTCGATGGGCGGTCATTTTGAAAGGTAAAACCATGGGCGGTTAATGTTTTCCAAATTTTTCATTTTTGCCTGAAGTTCCGGTTTCTATTGACAGCTTGTTAACCGGAGATTGTTAACTTTACTTTGAGTTTGAGTATGAGTTTGAGAAACCGGAATGAAATAATGAAGATAAGAACCCAAAAAAAAACTAGAGTATTTCATTAATGCAAGAGAAGAAATACATAGGAGCGGTTCTGGTCGTACAGCAAAATGACCAGAAACCGGAAATTAGGAGTAAAAGGAAAGAGAGATTTAATCTTTGGTGAACCAGTCTCCTTCCACCATCCTTTCATACCAATTCACAAAGTTGTTTTCAGGTGATCGTCTCTCAATCCTTGAAATCCACCTGTGCATCATGATCATGGTGAAGGTGTTGGACGGTCCAACTGGAATACCGGTTCCAAGGTTGCGACGCTTGGACAACAGAAACCGGGTAATCTGAGGAGCGTAGCTGATCCGTCCTCTTTTACCGGTCATAAGCTGCTTCAGCTTATTGAAGATATAGGAAGCCCAGTTGATGTCGGAGTTGCGAATGATTGCTATCATAATGTCGAATGCTTCCCGGCAGTAGTTCTGGTTGGGCATTCGGCCTATGATAGACCTGTGAACCAAGTCATGCAGGACTTGGTAGTGAGGAGCGAGATCTTCTTTCTTCCCAAAGTCCTTAATCAGAGCGTTGGAGGAGGAGAAGATGTGGAAAAAGTCTTCCTTAACCGGCAGAAATGGCGTGGGGAAGTCAGAAAAACCTTCGGTCGGAAGGTGAAAGAAAGTGGCGAATTCTTCCTCAGTTAGCTGGAGGAATTGGCCGTCGATGATGGTACGAATGCTGCCATCATCCAGAATGTGACCGTTGTTAAAAAATTCATACACCTCCTCTTCGAGGATGGTGTCCGAACCCTTGAGAAAGCCTTTCAAACCAGAGTCTATGACATGCTGAAAAATGCATTCATAGTAGGCACTTTCCTTAATATCCTCAAAATCGATAATGAGAGTGTTTCTTAATTCAGCAGACATGGTGATGAATAATGAAGAAGGCTTAAGAGAGTTCTTGAGCTTTTGAATTTAGAGAGAGGAATGCTTGAAGGCGTGGTTTGAAAGATGAAGGTTGAACCCCTTTTTATAACCTGGAATGAGTGATAGCATTTAATGCAAAGATTTGAAAATGTAGCCGTTTATGCTTAGGTATTAATGATTTTGTGATTTTCCAAGAGAATATGAGCAAGTCTTGTCAAATCAAGTCAGGCATGCTTTGAAGTTTATATTTCCAAGAGAATAATGATTTATTTTGATGCTGCGCATTAAATATTGTAGATTTTGACTTGGAAAATAAATGAAATATATTTCATTAATTGAAGTCCAAAACCGGTAGTACATCAAAAGTACCGGTTTTGTAAGGAAAGGAAAGAAGAAACGAAAGACAGGTTTATATATTTGACGATTCAGCTGTTTGAGCGGTTGAAGCCTCACCCGCTTGAATCTTTCTAGCCTTGATCGCTTCCCACCGGTCGATCATCTCCTGTACTCGTTCTTTGGTGAGCACGTGCCTTGGATGTAGAGTGACGAAAGCTCCGGAGTGGATCTCCAGACTTGCGCAGAAACCGCTCAGCTGAGGAGCGTATCCGGTTTTGTTGGAGAGAATCATCTTCTTCAGGTTGCTGAAGATGATCCAGGACCAGTTGACCGGTGTCCCAACCGTTACAGCTATCATCATCTCGAAGACCCTCTGAGTGTAGTAGTAACTTTTCTCTCTACATAACACAGATTTTCCCAGAATCTCGCAGAGAATCTGGTACTTGTGAGAAAGTTGACTTTTAGCACCCCAGGGCTTAACCGGGATATTATTTCCAGAAAACCGGCGACACATCTCTTCCATTGTCACCGATGAATAGGTTAGGTCGGTTACCCCTTCATTGGGTAAACCGCAGTAGACAGCGAAATCCGTCTCGCTGAAGAGGAATTTTTGCCCGTAAACCTGTGCAACGAGTATCTCTCGATGCACCTCTTTTACGGTTTCGAACAGTTCTTCGACTACAAGGTAGTCGATGATGAACCTGTTCTCAAGGAAACTCCTTAGCCCGCTCCTTTCAATGGCTAAGAACATCTCCTTGACCTCATGATCCTCATACTGGTAGATTGACTCAAAATCTGCCAGTAAAATCTTCTTGGCTAAAGGGTTGGAGTTCATGTTTGTTTTTGAGAGAGACAAGAGGATTTTATCTCAAGGATAATTTTTGTAAATAGTGAACTTGTGATGTTTTGACAAGGATTAAGCATGGTTTATATAGCCCGTGGATTCGGCTTGGTATTAAATGAAGTTAAGCATGCCTGATGATGTCATCAGCTATTAAATAGACTTAACTTGTTGAAGTAACTAATGGTTATTTCCAAGGTAAATCTAATAATTACTAGGATAGCAATGATGAAAAATATCTATTGACAAGATGTAAGTCCCCTCTCTTGATGATGGACACATGTCGTCATCTTGATTGAGGTAGACTTGTTTTTATTTAATCACAGGCTTCATTTATCAAAGTATGCACGAAAACTCGGTTATTCATCTCAGGTTAACCGGAAAAATTCATTTCATCAGATCAGAGTGCATGTGTACTAAGCGGTTTTCCATGACCGGTTTTAGTAGAATATTTCCGTTTTATGAAGAATAATTGATTGATATCAACAATTGTTCAATTTTGGATTTTATCCACTTCAACCTGGTTATTTCAACCCCATAGTAAACATACATTTGATTTGAAATAATGAAGTAGTCGGGCATAACCGGAGACTTCCTCCCGGTTAGCATGTTTGATTTTATTAATGGCCTATCTGAATATGGTTTGAGAAACTTTAGCTTCTCCCTGAACACATATCCCGGTTTTACATGCATCATGATTATATCAATTGATTTAAATTAGTAAGACCCAAAATATTTCGAAAATGTGAAAACTTAGCTTCCTGTAGCGGTTTCGTGAAGATGTCCGCTACTTGTTGCTCGGTCGACACATATTCCAGCCGGATGTGTTTCTCCTGAACATGCTCCCGGATGAAGTGATGTCGAATGTCGATATGCTTCGTTCTTGAGTGAAACACCGGATTGTATGTGATTGCTATGGCGCTGGTGTTGTCACAAAAGATTGGCGACTCCTTTGCTTCTATTCCGAAGTCCCTGAGTTGCTGTTGAATTCAGAGGAGTTGTGCACAGCAGCTTCCAGCCGCTAAATACTCCGCCTCTGCGGTTGACGTTGCAACGGACGTTTGTTTCTTGCTGCTCCAGGTAACTAGCCGGTCACCCAGAAACTGGCAGGTTCCACTTGTACTCTTTCTGTCGATTTTGCATCCCGCGTAATCGGCATCGGAGTAGCTTATTAGATTGAAGCTCGAGTCTTTTGGATACCAGAGTCCCACTTCTTGAGTTCCCTTCAGATATTTTAAGATTCTCTTAGCCGCCGTATAATGAGATTGCTTTGGATTTGCCTGAAACCTCCCGCATACTCCAACCGCAAACAGAATATCAGGTCGGCTAGCTGTGAGATATAACAGCGAACCGATCATTCCTCGATATGCTGTGATGTCAACAGCTTGACCATCATCATCTTTGTCCAGCTTCACGGAAGGACTCATTGGCGTAGCCGCTTCGGCACAGGTATCCATCCCAAATCTCTTCAGCAGTTCGGCTGTATACTTCGGTTGGCTAATAAAGATTCCGGCTTCCATCTGCTTAACCTGAAGTCCTAGAAAGAAACTCATTTCCCCCATCATACTCATTTGAAATCTATCAGTCATCATTTTAGAAAATTTGTCACATAACTTTGGATCGGTTGACCCGAATATGATGTCATCAACATAGATTTGAACAAGTAAAATTTGCTCATTTCTTTCAAATTTAAAGAGAGTTTTATCTACTGAACCGATTGTAAATTTGTGATCAAAAAGAAATTGAGTCAAAGTATCGTACCAAGCTCTTGGAGCTTGTTTCAAACCGTAAAGGGCTTTATTCAGCCGGTAAACGTGATTTTCATGTTCTGAATTTTTAAAACCTGAAGGTTGATTAACATACACCTCTTCATTTACTTTACCATTTAGAAAAGTGCTTTTTACATCCATTTGATAAACTTTAAATTTTTTGAAAGCTGCATATGCTAAAAATATTCTAATGGCTTCAAGCCTAGCTACAGGTGCGAATGATTCTTCAAAATCAATGCCTTCTTCCTGCTTATAGCCTTGAGCCACTAACCGGGCTTTGTTCCTCGTAACTAAACCGTTTTCATCGAGTTTATTTCTGAATACCCATCGTGTGCCTATAACCGGTTTATTTTTCGGTCTAGGAACTAGGTACCAGACTTTATTTCTCTCAAACTCGTTTAATTCCTCTTGCATTGCCAAGATCCAATCTGGATCTGACAGTGCTTCATCCACCTTTTTCGGCTCAATTTGTGATATGAAAGCAGAGTTTCCATAGTGATCCAAATTTTGTTGCCTAGTTCGGACGGGTGAGGATATGTTACCTATTACTAGTTCAAGAGGATGATTTTTGTTCCTTCTGAGGTTAATCCGAGACGTGTCTACCAAGCTTTCGGCTGGCTGATCAAGATTAGACTGATCGGTAGGTTGAGCAGAGTCAGACCGACCGATTTCTTCAGTAGAAACTGAAGCGTCAACTTTCTGCGGTAAAGCAGCTTGATCAGGTTGAATTTCAACATCAACCGCTTGGTCCTTGACAAAGCGTCTAAAAACCGGAACCTCGTCTTCATCATCAGAATAGATATTGAAATTTTCCATTCTGTTGTGAAGGTCGAAGGGTAATGCAGTGTTTCGCTCAACCGATTCATCGAAAACAACGTGTGCGGTTTCTTCAACTGTTAAAGTCCTAGTATTATATACTCTGTAGGCTTTACTCACAGCTGAATATCCCAACATTATTCCCTCATCGGATTTAGCATCAAAAGCGGTCAAGTACTTCTTGCCGTTATTGTGAACAAAGCATTTACTACCAAAAATTCGAAAATACCGTACATTTGGAATTTTATCAAAATAGATTTCAAAAGGAGTTTTCGAAAACCGTTTAGTCACTAGAGATCGATTTTGTGTATAGCAAGCGGTGTTGATAGCTTCAGCCCAAAACTTTTGAGCGATACCCGAATCGGCTATCATTGATCTTGCGGCTTCCTTGAGAGTTCGGTTTCTTCTCTCAGCCAGGCCGTTTTGTTGAGGAGTTCTGGCACTAGACAACTCGTGCCTAATACCGGAATCATCAAGAAAAGTAGTTAAGTTGCTATTAATGAACTCAGTTCCTCTATCGCTTCTAATTTTGTTTACTCGAATAGATTTTTCATTTTGTATTCTCAAAATCAGTTTAATCAAGTTTGAAGCAGCTTGATTTTTAGAAGCTAGGAAAGTAACCCAAGTAAATTTAGAGTAATCGTCAATAACTACCATAGTATAATGCATGCCTCCTAAACTCGTTACTCTAACCGGACCGAACAAGTCCATATGCAGCAGCTCCAAACATCTTTCAGATTGATAATTTCCTTTACTTTTAAAAGATGATTTCACTTGTTTTCCCATTTGACATGCAGCACATACTTTATCTTTTGAGAATTTAACATTTGGAAAACCGTGAACCAGTTCCTTGGAACAAATAAAGTTAATCGTTTTGAAGTTCAAGTGGTTTAACCGTTTATGCCAAAGCCAATTTGGATCATTTCCGGCTATCATACACACAGGTTTTTCGAAGTCAGTTTTCCAGTTTACTTTATAAATATTTCCTATCCGGTTACCGGTTAACAAGGTTTCATCATTTTGATTCTTGACTAAGCATGAGTTTTTATGAAATTCAACCTTATAGCCCACATCACACATCTGACTTATGCTTAGTAAATTAAAACTTAGTTTTTCTACCAATAACACATTATTTATGGATAGTTCACCATGGACAATCTTACCCTTGCCCATGGTTTTACCTTTTGAGTTATCCCCAAATGTGATGAATGCTCCGGTTTCGTACTTGATGTCGGTCAATAGCTCCTTGTTTCCGGTCATGTGCCTTGAGCATCCGCTGTCCAAGTACCATTCAGAATTCTTCAACCGGTTGCTCCTCCTAACCTGCAGCAAACAATTATTTACAACTTTTTGGTACCCACATTTAGTTGGGTCCATGGTTGATTAGTCCCTCTGGGATCCAGACTTGAATTAGTCGGATTACTTTCCCGGTTGCGGTTTTGATAGTGTTTGGCTTAACTTCTTGGCCGTTGCTCAAGAATGCCTTATGTGGTGATGGACTTCTTCGATATCGGTTTTTATTTTTATTTGATTTCCGGTTGGCTTTCTTTCTCTCAGGATGAAGCCATTTTTCAGATTCGTTGGGACCTACATACTTAAGCGTTTCTTCCGGTTTTAGGTCACTTTCTGTTTGTGAGCTTTTGATAAATTTTATAAACGGAAGATTATTTTTAGTTAGTTTCATCCCGTTAGATTGTTTTACTTCATTTTGTTTACTTGGATCATAGCCTATACCGTATCTACACTTCGGATGCCGTTTATAGTTACACATTTGTTTTACTGCTTGACGTGATCTCTCCCACGCAGCCGTAACGTACATTGCTCGTTCATCAGTTTCCGTTCCCGGTTGAACTGTCTTCTCATCATCCGAGAATAGTTCATCCGGTTCATGTGTTTTGATCTCATATATTTTATCGTTTTCATCATTTATTTGTTTGTTTTTAATTTCTACAGGTGTTGGCATATACGCAGATATATTTCTGAACTCAGCAACCATTTGGTTGAGTGCAGAAACTAGATCTTCCTTAGTAAATTCATCAGAAGAGAAATCAAATACCTCTTCGTCATTTGCCATGAAGCATGTTACTTTCTCTTCACTATCTTCATTGTCGGAATATGCCCATTCACTTCCACCGTCTGATGCAATGAGAGCTTTTTGGATCTCCTTTCCTTCATCAGCACGTTGATCATCATTTCTTCGGTAGTCGTTTCGCTGGTTATTGTTGTTTCCCCGATAATTGTTTCCTTGATAATTGTTTCCCTGATACCGGTTGCCTTGATAATTATTCCCTTGATAGTTTCCTTCCGGTTTTCTATCATCTCTTCTTGGTTTTCTACATTCTGACCTGAAATGTCCAAAACCATCACAGTTATAACATCTTTTGTTTGATTTATCTACATAGTTATAATTAAAATCATTGTTAGATGGTGGCTGGCTCTTCTTCATGAATTTTCCGAATTTCTGGGCTAGCATCGCCATCACATCGTCGGTTATTTGATCAGTATTTTTGACTGGAGCCGGTGCGGTTGATACTGGAGCCGCCGGTTCCACCGATGTGACTAAAGCTCTTGTTGCGGTTGATGTTGACGTTTCATCTTCGATCCGAGAATTGATCTCGAATTCGTAGGCCTTCAAGTCCTCAAACACATCGTGCAACTTCATCTGCCCAAGGGTGCTGGACTCCCTCATCACCATGGTCTTGATGTCCCACGTGCTTGGCAATGATCTTAGAGCTTTGATTATCACTTCTCGGTTGTCATACTTCTTTCCGAGTGTCTGAAGCTCGCTTACTACGCTGGTGAACCGGTTGCTAAATTCTTTCATATTTTCTCCCGGTTTCATCCTTATGTTCTCATACTTCTGCGTAGCCACCAAGATTTTATTCTCCTTGGTTCTTTCGTTTCCCTCGTGAATCTGGATAATCGTTTCCCAGGCTTCCTTTGCATTTTCGCACTCTGATATTTTGTTCAAAGTGTTGTTATCTATGGCTTTATAGATGTGCCTCATGCAATGGTTGTCCAGGTTGCTTCTTCTCCGATCTTCACTTGTCCACTGGCTTTCCTCCTTGTTAATCTTGATCGGTCCTTCTTTCAGGACTCGGCTCATCTCATCATCTAGCGTTATCAGATGTAAATACATTTGCTTCTTCCAACTGCTAAATGCTTCGCTGTTTAGCATTGGCGGTTTGTCGCTGTGAGTCATGCTTCCCACCATTTTGGTTGCTTGAGTGCTAAGAACCTCGCTCTGATACCACTTGTTAGGATCGGGGACGCCCTTGGAGGACCGGGGTTGATTTCCGGTTTCAGTAAGGGTGGCCGCTTACAACACACAACTTGGTGATAGTCCGGTTAAAGACTAAAACCGTTCTCAGCACTGCACAACCTGTCACAGACTCTTGAACCGGTGTTCAAGGGCGGAAGTGTCTGTTTCAGGTTGAAGCAACGTTTGCGACTTTAGATGATGTTTAAGAAGGAGGATGTTTAACGAAAGTGAGTGACCGGTTTTGGAGGTATGATTGGTTTGCGGTTTACGGTAAGACAGCGGGAAATGAAAGCGAAATGAAAGAACACACGACAAGGAAATTTGTTTATGGATGTTCGGAGCAAACCCTCCTACGTCACCCCTTCTTCTCAGGTTATGAGAAGGATCTCCACTAACTCTTTAGAGTTACAATTTACACGTCCGGTCGAGCCCAACTTCGCTACTCGCCGGTTTACACCAAACTCACGCTTTGATGTAATACAACACAACACAATAATCACACACAAGGATTTCCGGTTTTAGGCAAACCGACTTTAGAATATGGCACTTTATCTCTCTAGAATTTAATGCTTTAAGACTTTTTGAATTTATGATGCTCACAACTACAAGTCCCGAACTGCGTTGAATGAGTACGATTGATCTTCCTTTTATAGCTGAAAGTAGCTAACGGCTACTTTCTTCTCTCTCTTGTGGATTGGTTGAACATTAGCACGCCTATCTGCAGAAGGATTGCTTGCACGCTTCAACTTCCTCAACACCTGGCATTCATGCAGGTGACTCTGAGCGGATGATGACATAACCGGTTTTCAGATTGATACACGTGTTGAACATCCGCTTCCGGTCGTCAGCATCGGATCACCAAGGCATCATTGCTTTCCTCCCATGCTTCTGATCGGATCCGATCTTCTTTTATTCTTTCGAGACACGTTTCCTCCGTCATAGTACGTCACTCTTGAGATTTGAATTTTCTGACTTTTGATCTGTACTTTCCGGTTTCTGTGTCTTTGTGCATTATGATCCGGTTGAAGTGTATTCTTCTGTTCTTTGCTAACCGGTTGCTTGAGAAAGTGAAGCCGGTTCCTGTGATCATTTATCTTGATCACTTGAAGCCGGTTTCTTTGAAGTGGTAACAACTGGTTATTGATGCAAGATTTCCGGTTCCAGTTTGTTCAGTACCTGCACATGAAATTTAACTTCTGTTTAGTTTGTCTGGCCGGTTCCAAAATTAATCTACTTAATTTTTCTATCATCATCACATATGGATCATAGTAGACAAACAAATATTTTACAATTCATGTCATAAATTCTCTTATGATATTTATAGGTAAATAATGATGGGATAGGAAAAACATCATTTGATACTGCTGCAATGAAAATTGATGATGTGGTATGCAATTGATAACTAAAATTTTCTTCACATTTCAACTTTCTGATTCTGAATTTTGATTTCATCTATAGCCTGGAGGAATTTCAAGCCAATGATTCAAGACTTATGAATTGGTTGAAGAATGTATTATATATGGTGTAAAGAGGATGATTGTAGATTTTAGTCCACTCCTTCTTGGGAAAACTGAAGTTATAAATGATTATATTATATTTTTAGATGAAACTCCATTTTTGTGATTCTTGAATCTTAATCCCCTGTTTACATCGATAAGTGTGACTTTGTCTTTTGTATTTTTTCTTGTTTTTGTAATTGACCTTATTTTGGTGATGCTGAAGAAATCGATATTTTTCAGGAATTTGAAGACCTTGTATCGACGAAATGAGCTGTCGATATTTGTCAAGAATTTGGTTTCACCTCTCTGAATCTCCAAATTGAATTTATTTAGGTATAATTATAATTCTTTCCTCTTTCTTTCTTAATCTATTATATATATCTGTTTGAAAAATATTATGCACATCTATTTTTATTAGTATATTATTCATCTTAGAGATCGACCTTCATGAGTTCAAGTAGGTTAGATGGTGCAAATTATAAGAATTCCAACTGATTAAATTTGTAAAAATATAAACAAATATCATATCATTAATATGAAATTTTATAAATTAAAATTTAATTTTTACAATAAACTTAGAAAATTATATTATTAATTTTTATTTTCTATAAAAACATTTTTCTATAAAAAATATAATTTTAATTTAATTTTTTCATTAAATTTATTAAATTATATTTATTTACACATTCCTTCATTATTTTTATAAAATATAATTTAAATTTTAAAATACATAAAATTTTATTTTATCATATTTACCTAATTTTTATATTAAAAGTATTTTTTTTAATTTATAACAATTAAACATTTCAATTTTTTTTTATTACTTTTGTTTTTAATCAAATATAATTTAAATATTTTTGAAATAATTATAATTATTTTTATATAAATGTAATTTTTCTACAACAAATTATAATTTTAGTTTAAATTTTAAATACATAAAATATTATTTATTTTTTTTACTTATATATTTCTTATAATAAAATTAATATATATTTTTAAATATTCTTATAATTTTTATAATTATGTTTACCTTTTGAATTAAATTTTATATTCATCTTTTATAAATAATCTATTATATTTAGTATTAAATTGTTTTCATTAAATTATTTTTTTTTTAATTTATTAAGATTTCGTTTTTTATTTAATAAAATATAATTAAAATATAATTTTTTTAATAAATCTTATTTTCATAAAATTTAAATTTGCATTTAAATTATTAAAAACATATTTTTCATTATATTTAATATGTTTTTCTATTTAATCAAATATAATTAAAATTTAAAATACATAAAATTTAAATAAAATTATTATTTTAAAATTTATTATTTTTAACATAATTATTATTTATTTTATTTATATATGATTTATTTTTTTTATTTTGTTTTTTATTTAAAGTATTTTGTAGTTTTTTAATATTAAGAATATTATTTATTTGTTTAAATATACTTATAATATTTATATTTTATTTTAATTTTTGAATTAAACTTATATGGGCATATAATTTTGAGTAAGTAACTTTATTTATAACTGATTATAAAAGGAGAGAGCAAATATGTATTAAAAATTAGAGTAGAGCGGAAATTTGGTATCATGAATGGTGTCGAAAATGATGTGATAATACGTGATTCGACTTGGAAAATAAAAATTCTCTCTCCTATTAGATTTAAGTCCAATAACTTGTTAACATATCATTTTTAACATCATTCATAACACCAAATTTCCGACCAAAGTATACATTTACTCTTATATATATATCCAAATTAACCGTAACTCTCGACCTGACAATCCAGACACTTTGAAAATTAAGTATCATTATATATATATATATATTAATTATATATATATATATATTAGTTAGTTAAAAACTTGAACTTTTTTTTTGTTAGGTTGAATGTTCGAAACATACCTATAGTATTTTTATTTTATTTTTAATCGTTTTAAGTTTATGGGAAGGGTCAACCCAGAATCCGACCTAAGTATCAATTTACTCTCAAATATATATATCAAAATTAATATATATTATCGAAAAAGAAAAAGTAACCGCCCTAGCCACTTAGAGTAATCTGTAGGCAGCCCAAGCCCACCGGCCCAACACCCGACCATGCAGAGGCCAAGCCCAAAGTATTAACAAACCAATCAAATTAGGTGACTTCCATAAGTGACTTATTTATTTATTTTAACCTTAACTTCTTCCACCCACCTCTTTCCCCTTCTCCATAAGTGACTTTTGAATTCAATTGAGATATTTTTTTCATTTGATAAAAAGCTAATTATTGAGTAAAAAATAATTTTGAAACTTAATTCAGAATTATTGTTTGTTCCTTGAGATGTAACTCAAAATAAAGGAAAAAAAATAAGTTTAGTTGTCTAGTATGTGAGAATATGAAATTACTTCATTTGAAAAGAAGAGGAACATCATTTTGTAAAGAAAGAGGAATTGTTTAAATAAAAACAATTTAATAAAATTAGGCTCCATATTATATATAGTTTGATGGAAAATAGGAACCAAGAAAAACTTGTCAAAGCACATCAAACAATTGTAAACATTTTTTATGTTTAATTTTAGTGTTTGTTTATGATATTAAATGGAAAGTTATTGTATATTATAAAAATTATCACTATTCACATTCATCCCTTCTCTCATCCCACACTAAAATACTTGATTGAAAATCGAATTTATAACGTTTTTATCTTGTAAACTAGGTTATAAATAAAGTATAACTATATAAAAAAAAAATTGTATATAAATATGTTTGATAGAAGTATTATGATAAGTATTATAAAAATGAAAAATTAATTTTGTCTTTTAATATTTAATTAAAATGATAATCTTAACTTTATTTATTTTTTGTTATTTTTATTTACTATTATCATTTTTTCTTAATATTTTATATTATTTTATTATTTTGAATTTTAAAAGGTTAATATGAAATCTTATCTCTTAGTTTATTTAATATTCTTAAATATTATAATAATTATATTTTTATTGTAATATGAATTTTCACTATTTTAACTTATAATATTATTAATGGATTGTATATAAATAAATATATACTAATTATTTAATTATGTTAATATGTTATTATTTTAGTTTATTTTTTTATTAAATAATATTAATTAATAAAAAAAATATTAAATACTTAAAAATCTACATTAACATAAACTAATGAAAGCATGTCAATGGTTATGTGGAATAATTTTATTTAAAAAATTACATATAGTTTCTCTTTAAATTTATAATATTTTTATTACAAAAATACTCTTTAAATAAAACTTATTAAAAATATTTAAAGAAATAATTAAATCAAAGTTAAAAAAGAAAATAAGATAATTAGGAATTATAAACTATTTGTGCCAAAGTTTGTAAGGGAAGAATGGGTAAAAGATTATACTTACCTTCAAATGAGATTATTTAACTTTGCATAGAGAGAGTGAACACTGTATGTATAATACAATTTTTAATCAAATAACAAATAATAAATTATCCTAACTTTTCAATCAAATAATTCAGCTTTATGTTTTACACGATAACGATTATATATTGCTCTCCTGTAAAACGCGCTTTACACAATAGTTAGCGTTTTACAAGAGAGTTGTTTTACAACAGTTTTTTTGTAATGTGTTTTACACGATATCTGTTGTACAACGCTCTACTGTCAAACAATTCACAGATTCGTGTGAAACGTTGGTTTGAAATTTATTTAAAATCATGTAAATCGCGTTTTACATGATATTTGCGGTATAGAAAACACTTATTATAATATTTATAATTCAACACTTATTATAATGTTGAATTTCAAGATAATCTTTAATTTACTTATAATTCAACACTTATTATAAGTGTTATAATATTTATTTAACAATAAGAATCTTTTAATATATTAAATAAAATTTATAGGCATTCTTATAATTATAATATTTATTTAACAATAAGAGCACTATGTCTTTTTGTTTTTAGATTCACTCACTAATATTAAAAACATTTTAAATAAAAATAATAAAAAGAAGACAAGAAAAAAATGGGTTAAATATATTAATACAAGTGAAATATAAAAACTATAATATTTGTATAACTCTTTACATAATTGAGACTTAACTAGGGATGTAAATGAGCCGAGCCTCTTGGTCAAAGCTCGATTCGAGTTCGGTCAAAATCAAATTTGAGCCGAGCTCGAGCCAGCTCGTTTAATATTCGAGCCGAATTCGAGCTTAGGTAAGACTCGCTTGATGGCTCGTCGAGCTTTTTCGAGCATAATCATTTTTTTATTATATTTTATTTTTTAATGAAAATTTAAAACACCCATAAGACTATTTATAGGCTTATTGTTTATTATACCGATACCAAAGTTATTGGTACATAAAAGGAATAAGATTTTCAATATTTTGGTATATCAAGATATACTAGAGTAATATTTAGACTATCCACAGTATGGTGTCAAATAAGGTATCAAATGAGTGTTAAAATAATATCAAATGGTGCAGCAGAGTATCAAAATTAAGTGTTAAAATATGGGTATCAAATTTTGATACGGGACCAAATTTGATGTGGCCCAATCACAGCGTGCCAAGTTGCAGCACTGGTGGTTACTTTTTTGTTTTCTTTTTTAAATACACTTTTGCATAATAATTGATCAAAAAAATATATATATCATTATTTTTTATTTTTCGAGATCTATAAATAGAGACTTGGTTTGTGTCATTTGGACACCAAAAAATATCTGAAATTTTCCACCATATTATCATCCTTGTTTGTATCACCTTTCTTCATATCATCATATGGATATTCCCTCAGACCCTTTCAATCTTGAAGAGATTCAACAACAATGGGAGTTGGAGGAATCTTTACTCAAAAGGCAAAAAGAACTTCTCGAAGAGCTTCAAAGGCGAAACAATCGATCACGTAAAAGAAATTTTATAAACATGGACCATGGAGCTGCCCATTAGAGGCTTATGGCCGACTATTTCGATGAGCTATGCACTTATACTGAAATGCAATTTAGACGTAGATTTTGTATGAGAAGGCAATTGTTTCTCCGAATTGTAGAAGCCGTAACAAATTACAACCATTATTTCACCCAAAGGCGGAATAATGCAGGAAAGCTTGGATTGACACCGATCCAGAAGTGTACAGTTGCCATGTGCATGCTTGCATATGGAGTAGTCGGGGATGCCTGTGATGAATATGTGAAAATTGGAGAAACCACTACACTTGAGTGCACACGTATTTTTTGCGAAACAATAATTGCCTTGTTTCAAGATGAATACTTAAGACGACCAAATGGGGAATACTTGTAGAGGTTACTCCAAGTTGGACAAGAGCACGGTTTTCCTGGAATGATTGGAAGTATTGATTGCATGCACTGGGAGTGGAAGAATTTTCCTAAGGCTTGGCAAGGGCAGTTTACTAATGGACACAAGGGCACAACAACAATTATCCTCGAGGCAGTGGCATCTTATGATTTGTGGATATGGCATGCTTTTTTTGGCATGCCCGGAACATTGAACGATATTAATGTATTAGACAGGTCACCAATTTTTGTTGACATTGAGTCTGGTGAAGCTCCTACTGTGAACTTCACTGTGAATGGTCGATAATATAATCTTGCCTACTATCTTGTTGATGGTATCTATCCTAAATGGCCCATCTTTGTCCAATCAATTCAAATGCCCTA
This sequence comes from Impatiens glandulifera, assembly GCF_907164915.1. Taxonomy (NCBI): domain Eukaryota; kingdom Viridiplantae; phylum Streptophyta; class Magnoliopsida; order Ericales; family Balsaminaceae; genus Impatiens; species Impatiens glandulifera. The sequence continues at coordinate 52,348 of NW_025919610.1, read as the reverse complement.
AGGAGACAAAGCGCAGTTGTTTGCACAATAACAAGAAGCATACATGAAGGATGTAGAACGTGCATTCGGGGTACTCCAAGAACGGTTTTCTATTATTCACCAACAAGCTAGGATGTGGAATATTGATGGCGTAAAATAATGAGGGCATGCATAATTTTACATAATATGATTGTGGAGGATGAACGAGATTCTTATTCACGAAATTGGGAAAATATCGACTTCGAACGTTCGAATAATTCTGGGTCTAGTTCATCAGTTAATGTCCAAAGAGAAGTGCTACCTCAATTTCAAGTGCATGTTCAAGGTCGATCTGAATCAAATATTCATACTAGGGTCGATCTACTTGACAAAGCACAACATATTCAATTGAAGAAAGATCTTATCATGCACATTTTGAATAAATTTGGAACAACTCTCGATTAGAGTTTTAAAAACACTACTTAATAAATTACCAATGTTTAGAGTGTTTGTTTTCTTCTTCGTTTTAAATAATATTTGTATGTTTGATTTACCAAGTGATAAATAATATTGTTTGTGGTTAAAAAAATGAAATTATGTATAAATGATGTGGAAGTGAGAGAAAGTAAAAAAGTAATTTTGATACCTTGAATAACAATCTGATGTAGGATAGGCTAAAAAGTGAGTGTTAAAATAGGTGTTAAGCTGACGTGGCAGGGTGTTAAATGAAAAAATTTGATACTCTGCTGTGGATAGTCTAAATTAAAAAATATATATTATTTAATTCTTATAAGGAAATAAATATATTGATATTAATTTAATTACGGAAATATAATTTTTAAAAATTAAATAAAAATATATAATTATATTGTAATATTATTTAATATATGTAATCTCAATATATTATATTTTATAAGATATAAAGGTATTTTTATTATACTATAAATTATTTTATTTTTCAAAATTATTTTGCAAAAAGACTCAAGAGACTGTCCATTGATACTTCTTCAACAAGCTTACATCTCGTTTCGAATCCCTAAATCTCGCTCCGGTAAAACCTTAAATCTTGTTCAGTTATTGCTCTCTTTAAGCACTAAATTTATATAGTAGTTGTTGACATAACTCATTGTGTTTGTTTTGATTTTATTTATTTATCTCTTAATATATTAATATATGTCTATGGAAGAGACATCAATTCCACTTAATATAAATATCGGTGTAGTTGAAAGTAATGAGGTTCTTCCTAACTACACCCAACAAGAAACACAAGAAAATGATGAAGAAAAACAGGATAAGGGGTTCCAAACAAAAAAAAAAGAAAAAAACTTCAGAAGTTTGGAATGATTTTGACATATTGGAGGGATCAAAGGGTTCCAAACAAAAAAAGGAAAAAAACTTCAGAAGTTTAGAATGATTTTGACATATTGAAGGGATCAAATAAGGTACGTTAAGTTTCATTATTAGTTATCTAAATTAAAAACTAAATTTTAATCACTTATATAATTATTTCTTTTTACATAAGAAAAAAAATTATCAAGAAATTATTCTTTTAACATCCAACTCTTAAGGTAAATTATATTATAGTTATTTCTAATTTGTTTAATTTGTTTTTCTTGTGTAATTATTATATTATTATTTGAGCATACTATAACTTTATGTTAATGAATGTATTTAGTAATACTGGTGGTATGATCGAGAATTTTTTATTGAGATGACCATGCATATTACTGAAATTTGAAATGAACACGCATGACGCATGCTGCTGAAATTTTATTTTTTATTTGCTATATTTTGATTTATGGTTGTCTTTTTTTTTTATTAAAATGTAACTAAGGATATGAAATATTATTTTTGTGAACTAGTGATTTATGAATGGTGATTTATATTTTTTTAATATAAGATATTTATAACTTAAAGAAGCACGAAAGAATGAATGCAATGAAGCAAACCAAGATCAATGGAGGGGATATATTTAAATTCGAGCTTCGAGCTTATCGGGCCTATCAAGCCGAACTCGAGCCTATGGTTATTTGATCGAGCCGAGTTCGAGCTTAATATTAAAAGCTCGATCGAGCTCGAGCCGAGCCAATAAAAATCGAGTCGAGTCGAACTCGAGCCAGGGCTAGTTCGAGCCCGACTCGGCTCGTTTACACCCCTAGACTTAACTACTAGTCAATGTTTGTAGAACTCTTTAGATAAATTCAGTATTGATAAAAGTCAAGTGAAGGCCTTTCACATTCGCACGTAGTCAAGCCTATCTGAGAAAGTTGAGACTACAACAGTACAGTAAATGAAGTGTTAATATCCATGATCAAATTTTTATTCCAATATTGTGGAATTGATACTATAACCGTAGTTGACATTAAAATTGAATATTAAAATAGTAAAACAATTAAAAGTTATTAGTAAATAATGAATTCAAATGAATACCAAAACTACTGTAGCTGGGTTAAAATAATGAAATATCGTAATTATTTTTGTTTGACTTATTTTTTTGTTATTTTTCTTTTCCTTAATTTCTTCTCTAAGGCAACTTTCGATCGTTTACTAGTGTATGTTTTCTTCTTCGATTCTAGTAAAAAGAACTCAATACCGACTATATATGCTAACCATAACAAAAATCGTCGTCATTTAGCATATCAACGCCGACTAGAACAAAATTGTCGGTATATGAGTTATTATTACCAACCACATACATAGTGATCGTTATTGGTATCTCTATGATTTTAATGCCCTGTGTATACATCTTTATTAAAGTATATCAAGAAAATCTGATGCCCACCCCGCCTCATATTGTGCCGGAATGGATATTAATATTAATTTGTTAAAATTATCCTGAATGGGTTTGTATTTATTTTTTAACCCAATTTGTTTCCTACTTTTAATCAAAGAAGCTCCTAAAGAGTGATGGTAGATGACCCCTTCTCAAACACATAAAGTTAATTTTCATTGACGTTTTTCTCTAATGGGAAGATGATGACGATGATGATTCATATTCTTCATGTCGTTCCAAGAGAGTAAACTATCCAATAAGGTTATAAATCTCTCCCAAATAAACAAATTAACCTGTTACCAATTTCGATAACTATATCTTGTTGATGTTATTATATACAATTAGGTTAAGAAAATAAACGAAGATAAAAAAGGAGATTGTACAAATTCTTGATAATGAGGACAACTAAGAGGAGGATCTGGATTGGATACCACCACCGCCTAAGATCAAATGTGATTGAAGAAGATGCGACAATAAAAGAGTTTCGGTAAGAATTTTATTGGATGATTTTTAAAAATTATTTTTATTCATTGGACTTTGTATATTACTACTAATCAGATAACAGAACCAACCGTTGGAATCATTTGCTCAATCATCAAAAGATGTCATTAAAGTTGTAGAAGAAGATCTTGTTGAAAGAGGTCGTGATGCAGATCACGAACTAGGACGGGGAAGGACTTAAGTAGGTTCAAGTTTACAAGGTTTAGTCATCTTAATTTTTTTTTGATCGTTACTTCATTTGATATATATATCACGCTTTAGTAGAACATGGAATGCTTCATGATATTAATCATAGTGACTTCTTTTTTTGTGATTATGTAACGGATATATATATATATTGTATTGATCCAATAGTATAGATAAATCCTTCAAGTTTTATAGTTGTAACAATTAAATCCTATTAGTATTAATTCGAATTTTTAATATAGTTAATTAGTTAATTAGATCTACTTTTATAAATAGTTTTTTATTAAATTTCTGGATTACGTTAGAAGAAATAATAGTTTCATTACTTTGAGTTGTGTTCTAAAATTCTCATCTTATTCTTCTTGGTCGCACCTTATTCTTCTATTGACATTGCATCCCCTTCTTGATCATTCTTCATTCTTTTTTCTTTTTTCGATCGTTTCTATGAAAAACTTTGGAAGTGACGTAACTAAGTAAACGAATTGTAACAATGGTACTAGAGCTGTCAATTCTCTAATTGTGGTTTGAAAAATTCGACAAATTAATCTTTTCACTCCATCAACTCCTTCCGCAAGAATCGATACGATTTTTTTTCTCCCTCTTATGCAAGATACGTAAAGTATTATTTTACGCACGGAAGTAAAACAGAATTCCCAGAATCCGACAGCAAAAATGTAGATGAATGGATATGTGCAGCGGAGCGGAAGAATATTTCAGGATTAACGACATACCAACCGACATTCAACAAAGAATTGCAAGATTTTATTTTAGAGATAATGTCAGGTTATGGTATACAAATTTTAAAGCTTGTTTAGATCATAATATGGTGATTACATGAGATTTTCTTAAAACTGAAGGCATAAAACAATTTGGGTTATGTTTGGAAGATGAACCAGTGCTCGATTGTCAAATTGTAATAGAAGAAAATTCAGATGGTGTACATGGTGAAGAACTTTTTTCAAAAATTACGGTAAAAATTCTTGAAAATGAATCAAGTTGCTACAAATACAACATTATATCTGAATAAAGACTTCAAAATGACCTTTCGACTTCTTTATTGATTCTACCAAGAAAATACCACTATAGAAGCTTAAAATTGTAATAGAAGAAAATTCAGCAAATTGTTTAGACAGTGAAGATGTTGATGCTTTGACAAATGAACAAGTGCCCGATCGTCAAATTACAATAGAAGAAAATTCAGAAAATCATTCAAATGTTGTACATGGTGAAGAATGTTTTTCAAAAGTTCCGGTACATGGTGAAGAATATTTTTCAAAATTTGCGGTATAAATTTTTAAGGTCGAATTGAGTTGCCACAAATACAATATTATATCTCAACAAGGACTTCTAGCACAACCTCTAGACTCCCTTGTTTATTCATTAACAGATTTTACCAAGAAAATACCACGAGATAAGCTTTCTAACGAAACTGAAGAAGCGACTCACCACTATCTTAAATTCTACAAAATCAAACACAAAGACCGAATCAAAATTTTGAGAAAACTTTTTCGGATTAGCAAGTTAACTAACTAACCAATCCATAAAATTTAGTGTTTGATCAACAATATTTTATTTGATTAATCTTTAACTTCTTATAATAATTTCACCATCTTTTTTAGATTGAAAATATTTTCTCATATGACTTTGTTATCTTAATTTTTTTTATAAAACGACATAATGTCATTAAATAAAAAGACTCGAAAAGGGTGAAGAATTTTAAGAGCTCATGATTTAGGCGGCAAAACAATTTTCTTTTTCAAGAATGAATCAATCAACAAGATGAAAACAAAAAAACAACTAGAATGAGAACAAAATTGAAGAAAGCAATCAATGAAACTTATAGTGCCTTGAAATCATACGTAAGAGTAAATTTCTCATATGCAATATTTCATCTTTAACAAATCAACCAATTTCTTTCACAAGTGAGAATTCGTCTTCACATTCACATCATTTCGAACCCTTGATAATTTTCATGCGTTCCTCTCCATCCAAATATGATAAATAATGTTTGTAATGAAGCACTTGAAGATATTTGAACTAAAGTCGTTACCTTTTGTCTTTACAATTACCTCAAATTCCTTTATTTCCATATCAACTAATCAAAAAAAATTATCATATTTTGTAAAAGAAAAAATTATTATTTCAATATTTCTCAATTTCTTGAAAAGAGGTGATAACTTGTTAAATTTAACCAAAAATTTTGTTGCCAAATTTTTAATAATATTATTTAGTTTTTAAGATGCAAGTTCGAATCAATGAAATTAAATTATTTTTTTATAAACTATTACCTATAAGAGTATTAAAACAAAATCTGTTTATATATTATGACATGTGAGTATAATTAAGATTATCAAAAAGTATATTAATATTGCCATTATACCGTTCATTAAAAATAGTAATAATTGAACCATGTCTTGTCCAATAAAATAGTTTCCTAATCTTAAAATCTAATTTGAATACCTAACAATTTGATTTGAATTATAAATTATAAATAATAAATAATAAAATAAATGCTGGATAAAATAATTATCCATAGAAATATATTAACATGGTTCATAGATAAACTAATAACTCTGGCTAACTATAAAAACCAAATAAACTAATAACTCTAAATAAAAACCATATGTTAACCTGACTACCACCGAGTTCATCTGTTTTGGATCTCTTGGCCTCCATTGATGTGAAGCGGCTGTGAATTCCTGCCATCGCTACGATTCAATGAACAAAAAACAATAAAAAATAGTTAGCTATCAATTGACCATCAAATAATGCACGTATATAACTAACTATACATTATTCCCTGTTCTAAGTCATCAACTGCCAAACTAGAATTTCCCGATAAACCCATCCCTAAGAAATTATGGTGATGATCATATTCAACTAGAGTATTTCCCGATACTTCATTTTCATTTTGTGTGAAAACACTATTGACTGAGCGATTACGACTGCGTGATTCCTCCCTCATTTTGGAGTAGGCATAAGAACCCGAACCTGGAATGGGATGATAATATATTCACGAAGAAAATGCTCTATTTTAGTTGTGAGTACTTATGTGATAGCGCAACAACCCTAATTAGACATACCTTCAACATGGTATGGAGGCGGGTAAAACTGAAGATAGCAGAATGTAGCCAATACATACCTGCAGATAAATAACATTTTTACTATCTAAGACGATTAACATTTTCTTTTTTGAAAATGATCTCTGGCAGGGGTGTGAGGCTAGTAGAGCAACTCACCACTGTCGTCATATGGACACTTCGACAGTAAGCTATTGAAAACTCGGTTAGTTGGGTAAAAGGACATTAGTCTTATGGTTATAATTTAATGAATAAAGAGTATATTGATGATGAGATATTCGGTTATTTTATATTAATCTCAAAAACTCATATTGAACAAGGACTAAATAACACCTCATCAAACAAGTCTCAAAGCTATTAAAATTGGGGCTTGAACTTGGACCTCTTTTAACATATGGGGTTTGAACTTTGAACTGCAAGATGATGTTCAAACATTTAACATGTGTGCCATTTGGGGAGCTTTTTCCTAACAGACATTCTTTTTTCACGAAATTATTTAGTGTTAGATATTTTATTAGTTTAGAAAAAGAAGCATTAATCTCTTCTTCCTTGACAAAAGCCCCAAATGGCTAATGTACTAGCATTATATGCCAAAAGAAAACCAAGTTCAAGTCCCAAATAGTAATTGATAAACATAACACGCAATGAACTCACCTAGTATACCTCCTACTGCCACATCTGGCTAGTGGTGCCAGTAGTCGTCAACTCGAGAGACACCAACAAGTGATGCAACGAGTAGCAGGGTAAAAGAGATGCACAATTTTGCTACATGTCCTCTTCCGTCAAACACCTTGATCTTTCCATATAAATACAACGACATAAATCCTAGACCGGCAAAGAATTATTGCAAAGAATAATACAACAAGAAATTAATAAGATTTTGAGTAAAGTATTGGAGGACTATTTTCGTTGAATATCAATAAGATAGTTACCCGAAGTATGGCCACTTGGAAAAATTTTATGCCCTTCCTTTATCACATGTTTGTTTCCATGGCAAATAACATTTCTAATCAAATCATAAGCCTAACAGTAAGACATGAGACACCACACTTAGCATACTTTTAAGATAAAACTGCAGATTCTATAAAAAAAATTAAATCGGGATTTGTTCCATGGTGTGTAAGCTAGAACGATCCCCACAGACCTACCTCCACTTCAATCAAGGATTCTTAGTGGGAAAACCGTATATTCCATATTCATTTCATTTAAAATTATTTCTGTCCTATCATTTAGATCTGAACTGTAAACTGAACTTGGTATTTATAAATGAAGCCATTATCTAGAGAAATTGAGTAAAATACATACATCCTTTCCATCTGGGAAGCACCGCCAGAAGAAGTCGGGTCTAGACCGACCAACAACATCCTTTATCGCATTTGTTAGAACAGACGTGATGAGGACAAAAAAGTAGGCCTGTTTTTTATTCTCAAAACTTATAAACATAACATTTCACACAAGGAACATAAAGTAAGGATTTCAATTTTACCTAAAGTTGCATGATGAAGATCGTATACATCCTTCCTACGTAAATAAACTCTTAGCTAGAAAAATCAAGATAGGAAAAATAACTTCATATATCTAGCAATGGAAAGGAACACTATTCATAAGTTACACGACCTCTAAATATTTCTCTAAATAAAAATAATAGAAAAAGAACATACCGGAACAGCCCATTGAGGAACTGTATTATCTTTCAAAGAATACTTGAGGTCAGACATCATATCCTTCTCAACAAACCGATAGAACGGACTAATTGTATTCAAAACATAGTATATCACACCAAGAAGCAGTAAAATGAGTCAATCATGCAAGTGGATCCTCGCCACTGTAATCCCATGGGACCTTACAGTATGTGAACTGAGCTCAACTTCTCTGATTCTTTCGTGTCGATGACAACAAAATAAACTCGATCACAAAATGAGATGGCATTATATGATATTTCTTATTGAAACACAAAGAAAAACTGTACCTCCTGATCCATATCCGTCAGTTGAAAGTAGAATCTGTCATTATCAGTCTTGATGCACTCTGTATATGAGACCCAATGAACAAGACATTAAACCACATATGATTCTTTGGCAAATAAAAGCCTATTTAAAAAATGGTCATCTAATTATCAATGCAGATAAGACAATTGTGATATATAATGAAAGTTTCATTCAAACCATAATCATAGTAGGCTGATAGAAATACAATCAATTATGTACCATTCATGTCATTTGTGGTAATGAATTCATAAAAGACTAAACTTAATGGACATTTGGCCTCTTTCCTCACATTTGGTACGAGATTAAATCCCCATTTGCAAGTAAGTCTTTCCTCCCAATCAATCATCAGACATTTGGCTCTGAATCATTCATTTCCTCAACTTCATTGTTGTCCTCACCTAGTGGAGAACAATGGATGTATCAATTTGGCTCGATGGGAAGATACTTGAGCCCAAACGTGATATTCATAGCCTAATTGCGTGATATGTTTGTTTCTATCTATTAGATTGTTTCTGAATCTGAATCAGAATCATACAAATAAACTGCCAATGAATTTTTATAATCTCTCAAGGCAAAGTTCAGATTACCTATGTTTCTCAATGTCATCTCATATGGATTACAAATGAACTCAATATGTTGTTAGACATCCGCCACAGAAACAAACAAAGAAATAGATTCACAGCACAAACGGAGGATTAATTCATTCATTTGTAACTGGATTTGAAATCTCCTAAGATAAAACCTAATATAATAATCAGCCACTCAAATTAATACGGAAAATAACAAATATCGTTACATAGAATCAAGAGATTCAATCAAGCAAGTAGAATGCAGAATGAACTCCAAATCTATACTCGATTGAAGCAAATGTTTACAAACCTGAAAGAGACATTTGGAATTGACAACATGCCACGAAGAGTTATTGATGAATATAAGTCACAACGATTGCGAGAGATAAGAGCAAAAAGAAGTATGTATACATACAGATCATTTAAACGAGGATGAAGACTTTTCTTTCACATCACGGCCAACCATGTGCAGTAAGTGCTGAATACTAAAATATATAATAGCGGTAAATAGTATGAAAAGATGAATAAATAATGGAGGAAATCCGTAAAAGCGTCTGGATGTGATTGTTTCACCTTTCCGGTTTTTTACGGCAAAATTGGAAAACCTTTCTCTCAGAAATAAGGACCGGTCTCCAGCCACGCAAAGAAGGAGAGATCTGAGATTGATTGTCTCGATGATGAGCATGATCTTCGTTGAACATGCTCTATAATCATACAAGCCTGCCACGTTCAATCTAGACGGATTCTAAGCGGTGAGATTGAGACCAACAACAATGTGCATTTTTTAGTACAATTAGGTGATACAATTAATTGAGCGTTTGGTTCGTGGTACTAGTTATATAGATGTAAGTTGTTTGGATATAACTTGTATAGGAGTATTAAGATGTATAAATTATATAAATTATTAGTGTTTGGTTGAAATAATATAAGTGATATAAATTATATAAATTTTATAATTTTGTGTTTGGTTCGTGGTATAAAAAAATAGTAAAAATAATTAAAGACTATTTTATTCTTTTATTTATATAAATTATTTTAATATTTATTATTAATTATATTTAAACTAATAAAAAATATTAGTTTAAAAATATTTAATAATGCTATATGATAATATAATTTCTTTATAAATATATTTTATTTTCTGTAATTAAATAAATTGTTTATTAATAATTAATACTATTAAATATATAATAACAAAATCACAAATAAACGAATCTCAATAGATCGTTCTATGTTGTGGAGACTTAGGTACCTACCAAGATAAAAATAAAAGTTCAAGATAAAAATAAAAGTTTGTTATATTACTTGAAAATAAGGCTATCTAAAAATAAAACCGACTAAAACAAATCTTACTTAATTAATGTAATCTAACATAATTAAAAAAATAAATTTAAATATTATGTGCTTACTACCAAAAAAAATTGTAGTGAAACGTTTTCATCGAAGAGTTAACTAAGAAACTTATTGTTTTAACTTATTTGTATATTTTTTTGTTAAACATTTCTTAAATAAATAATTATTTTATTTTTGATATCTCTTTTTTCATTTCAGAGATTATTGGTCAAGAGAATGAAAAATTAAAAAATCTATTTATATTTTAAAGGATAGCTTTCATCAATGGGGTAACTAAGTCCACTTCCACGTCCACGTCCACGTCCGAGGATGAAAAAGACAATAATTTTGGTTAAAGACAAGAATGAGTTTAAAAAAAATAGAAATTAGTAAAGGTTAGAAATTTATACCTTGTATACCTGTTACAATTTTATAACTCATTTTAGGTATAAATTATACCCTTAATAACACTGTAGATATAATTTATTTTAACCAAACATTAATTTAATTTTACTGTAGATATCTTTATCCTATATCTATAGTACTGTACCTCCAACCAAACAGAGGCTTAAGAATCTTAATTTAAGTTAATTAATTTTATTTCCTTTTAAAAAAATAAACAATAGTTATTTTCTTTCTCGTTTTCACAGCTTCTTTATTATTTATTCTTTTTTTAGTACTTATATTTGAATTTATGCTTTATTTTGTTTAATTTGGTATATTATTTACTTGGATCGGATTAGGCGTCCTGAATTTTTCTAATTCAAATAATATTCTACTTTTTTGTTAGGTCGTTTGATACTCATATCTATGGTCATTTTTTGAGTTTGTGTCAATCTACTTTTAAGGACAAATGATATAAAATTGTCAGATCTAAGTATAATTTTAAGTTAATATTAAAATTATATAATAATATACTTAGTTAATTAGATAATTTGAATTCATTGGAATTAATATTATAATAATAGATAATTTGAATCCATTGGAATTCGAAATCATAAACCCCTTTAGTAGCCGTTTGTCGATTTATATAGGAACTATATATATCCAAATCCTAAAACCCCTTATCCTAAAACCCCTTATCCTAAAACCCCTTAAACCCCCTTCCCAAATCGGATTCAGATATTTCCCATTCTTCAAGAACACGTCCACACCACCGACGACGGCTTCTCTCCTCCACCGAAGCATCTAGAGAAATCGAATCATTTGCTTGGCGGTGTAATATCTTCCAGAAGCAGCAGGGGAGTTACCGGTGGAATTAGTAATCGGAAAATGCTTACGGAAGAGTAAAATATACATAGACAGATCGTCGTACAACAGCATCAGCAGCGGCTCACATCTCAGAGGTTTGATAATGGATCCATGTCCCGTCGTATTGGATCCGCTACTGGTTCACGGCGCCGTGATCTTTCTGATTCGTTCTCGAATGGAAAACCGGTGAGTTATGATTCTTGTCTGTAATGTTCGACTGAATTAGGTTGAGAATGATGGTTTGAATAAGAAATCAATCATATAAGAACTGACATGATCAACTTTTTACTTTCTGGGATTTGAACTTTTAGGATTACCTTTTTTTTCTCAAAAGGAGAATTTCTTTGTTTATCTGTTAAAATTCATGAACTGTTTCTTCTAATTACATCAATTATATTGGATTAGTTGGAAAAGGAGATCTGTTGTAATATCTGATCGATTAGGGTTTATGATGTTTCAATCGGTACGGGTGTTCCTTTCGGAAAGCGATGCCTGCCGTATTTTTATTCCGTTGTAATAATGGTTTTCTTTAGGTTCATCTGAATCGTTTTCTCTAAATGCATACTGTTTCTTATAATATATATGCATATGCCCTGACTTATTGTATTAATTATTCTATTAGTTTTTCAGATGATGTTTGAATCGGCTGGTGTCGGTGCATTTTTCTTTGGAAAAAGGAAAGATTATTTCACCTGTCCTATGCTCGGGACACTGAATCGAAGAAGTATGAGAAGATTCTTTCTTGCTTATAAAAACAAGAAATTACAATGCATAATTTATTCTATTTAGTTAATCTTTGATTGAAAACCTAGAGAAATTACAATTCATTTATCGTAACAGGGCGAACAGAGGAATTAAATTAGAAATATGCAGACAATTGACTTTCAAAGGCATAACGGTGATTCTGACCGTTAGAGATGAAAAAAGAGGAATCTAATCTTAAAGAGAGTACTTATCGGAGGAGGAGATGAACTACTTGTTATCTTCCATCAGCTTGATGTTACAGATCTGTCTACTATTCCTATCCTTGTTGATTTAGTAAGATCCAAGTTCGGCAAACTTGATATATTGGTATATTCTTCGTTTCTCTCTCAAAAATCTGTATCAAAACAGGACAAATAGGTATCGGTTATTTTTTATGATATTTGCAGGTGATCAATGCTGGGAGAATAAGCTTGATACCGATGCAATGAAAGTTGTTGCTACTGCGGTATGATTTTGTTTTTAACGAAAATCAAAATCTTATTTACTGATTTCATCTTTCTGATTCTGTTTTTTATTTCATTGATTCTGTTTTTTATTTCATTGATAGCCTGGAAGAAAACATTCAGATAAAGTATTATATATTGTGCAAATAGGATGATTGAAAGCATTTATTCCACTCCAGCTTTCTAATTCACCAAGGATATTGACAATGTTTCTTATTTCTTGGGAAAACTAAAGGTATAAATTTATTACAGTCTGTTTTTATCTGCTAGAAATTCCATTTATTTATATTTTGATGCTTGAATTTTAACTCCTGTTTCCATATCAATTGATATGTGTGACTTTGTCTTTTGTGTTATTTCTTATTTTGTAATTGGCTTTATTTCGTTGATGTTGAAGGAGTCGTTATTTTTCAGGAATTTGAAGACCTTGGATCGGCGTTGAAAGGAGTTGTATATTGTTTTTCATCTCTTTCCAGAATTCCAAAATGGATTTATTTAGGTATAATCATAATTTTTTCATTTTCTATTTTAATCTATTACATATAATTGTTTGAATAATATTATAAACATCTATTTTTATTGCAGAATATTATTCATCTTAAATATCAACCTTGATGAATTCAAGTAAGTTTTTTTAACTTATTTAAATTTATATTATATTACTATTTAAGATACATAATACTTTTTATATGCATGATTAGTTTATCATGTGTCTACAAATTTATGATATTGGTTTATTTATTTTTATCTTTTATTGATATCTAAATTAAAATTTAATTTCTACATTAAACTTAAAAATTATATTATTCTTTTATTTTTTCTAGAAATATTTTTTTCTAAAACAAAATATAATTTAAATTTAAATGTTACATTAAGATTATTAAATACTATTTATTAAATACTCATTCTTTATTTTAATAAAATATAATTTAAATTTTTAAATACATAATTTTTTTTATTTACCTAATTTTTATATTAAACATATTTTTAAAATTTATATCAATTAAAATTATTATATTATTTTTATATTAAACATATTTTTAAAATTTATATCAATTAAAATTATTATATTATTTTTATAATATTTATACATAATTTTAAACTTTGAATTAAACTTATATTAATCATTAATTCATAAAAAAATATTTTATATTAGTTTTTATTATTTTAACAAAATTATTATTTTAAATAAATGTAATTTATCTATAACAAATATTTTTTATATTTCTTATATTTAGAATATTATTTTTTTTTAAATATTCTTTATAAATCATATTTACATTAAATTTGTATTAAATTTTTTAAATATTCTTTATAAATAATGTAAATTATAAATTAATGCATATTTACATTAAATTTGTTAATATTGTATTTTTTTATTTAATTAAATATAATTTAAATTTTCATTAATTTTTTTATTTAATTAAATATAATTTAAATTTTAAATACATAAAATTTAAATCAAAATTATTACTTTAATTTTTATTATTTTTAATATATTTATTATTATTTTTTTATATAAATATGATTTTTCTATAACAAAATATATTTTTAATACATTAAATATTATTTAGATTTGTAATTATATATTTCTTATGTTAAATATTAATTATCTTTTAAATACCTATTTCTTATATTAAGAATAATATATATTTTTTGTTAGGATCTAGGCCGCCGCTGGTGAACCGGGGGTTGGACCGGTTAGCGGTTCTTACTCGTAGGGTGGTGGTTAATTCGGTTAGAGATTAACACCGGGGTTTCAATACTACACAACCTGTCACAAACCCTTGAACTAGGTTCAAGCGCGGAAGAGGTTTGCTTTCAAGTTGAAGCGGTACACGTGTATGATAGGCGGAATCGGTTTCGGATGATGGAGATTTGAAGAATGGTGGGTCGGTTTCGGTTATCTGGATATTCGGTATGGTCAGTATGGAGTCGGTTTGGAGCGGTATGGATAAATTAGTCGGTTATGTAATGAAGCCAACAGAAAGTAAATAACACAACAGATTTTATGGATGTTCGGAGATAAAACTCCTACGTCACCCCTTCCTCTCGAAACCGCGAGAAGGATATTCACTAAGGAATACAAGTACAATTCGATCGAGACTTATTTCCTGCTCGATAACACTCTTACAATTCACACCGAAATTGTAGCACACACTTAGAATTTAGCACTTAGGCTTTCTTAGAATACCACACTGTTATCACTTGTAGTAAATGCTTTCAACGCTTCACTTGTCTCACTTAATGTCCCGCTTAGTAACTGCTCTGTATCCCGCATTTACTCTTCTGCAACTGCCTCCTTTTATAGGTGAAATATGCCAACGGTCATATTTCAAAGCCTTGAATCTGATTGGCTGATCAGGGATGCAGTGATTCAGTGTCTCAGACCTGCCGGTCGTCTCAGACCTGGTATCCTGTTTCAGACCTGCCGGTCTGTAAGGCAAACCTGCTGGGTTTGTCTTTTACTCAATGTAGGCACTGTCTGTTTGGACAGTTGTCTGTACTTTGAAGATTTCCTTTCTGACTTATCCCGAAGTAGAAGGATCCGGTAGTACTGTTTCCTGCAGCCTACAGTCTTTCCTCAGACTTGCATGGATATGGAAGTATTCAGTCTGTTCCTTTGGTATCATTCTCAACAGATACCCAAAGTGTCTTCTTGTACTAGTCGGCCTCTTGACTTGGCCGAATGTCTTTTGGTAGTGAAGTAACCGGACTTCTTCCGGTTATTCTTGTCTTGTAGATAATCGGCTATTTGATGGATCTGGCTTTTAGGCTTTGGCCGATCCTTTGTGCGGTCACGTTCAGAATGCTTTTGATCGGTATGGTAACTTGACCGGTTCGGTTTCTTCAGTTGGTTTTCTTTTGTTCATCCGGTCCGGTTCCTTGTTCCTGATGATTCCGGTTTTGAGCTTTGGCCGATCCTTTCTCTGTGCGGTCACGTACCGAATACTCTTGATCGGTTTGGTAGCTTGACCGGTTAGGTTTCTTCAGTCGGTTCTCTTGTTCATCCGGTCTGGTTCCTTGTTCCTGATGATTCCGGTTTTGAGCTTTGGCCGATCCTTTCTCTGTGCGGTCACGTACCGAATACTCTTGATCGGTTTGGTAGCTTGACCGGTTAGGTTTCTTCAGTCGGTTCTCTTGTTCATCCGGTCTGGTTCCTTGTTCCTGATGATTCCGGTTTTGAGCTTTGGCCGATCCTTTCTCTGTGCGGTCACGTACCGAATACTCTTGATCGGTTTGGTAGCTTGACCGGTTAGGTTTCTTCAGTCGGTTCTCTTGTTCATCCGGTCTGGTTCCTTGTTCCTGATGATTCCGGTTTTGAGCTTTGGCCGATCCTTTCTCTGTGCGGTCACGTACCGAATACTCTTGATCGGTTTGGTAGCTTGACCGGTTAGGTTTCTTCAGTCGGTTCTCTTGTTCATCCGGTCTGGTTCCTTGTTCCTGATGATTCCGGTTTTGAGCTTTGGCCGATCCTTTCTCTGTGCGGTCACGTACCGAATACTCTTGATCGGTTTGGTAGCTTGACCGGTTAGGTTTCTTTAGCCGGTTCCGGATGACTTTAGGTTTTTCATAGCTTCTTCTGGCCGGTTTGATATTCAATCGGTTAGATTTCTTGACCGTTCTTTCGGTTTACAACTCAATCGGTCCTGAACTTGAACCTGTCCGGATTTCTAACTTCTTGACCGAACCGGTTGACCGAACTCCGGTTGACTGAGCCGGTATACATTGTCGAACCGATCTTGCCTATAGGTAAATTTCGGATTTTGCTCAGCTTCCCTGAAATAGCAAAACTTTAAATATTATTTGCTGTCGATGAGATTTGATCCCTGGTCACATGTGTGACAGGCATGGGTGTTTACCACTACGCTACAACACCTTCTTGTTATATTTAAACCAATTAATATACTTGATATGACTTAACGGTTTATTTTCTAACAATTTCTCCCTTTTTGATTATTTTATTTAAAATTATCAAAATCATGTAAGTTTGCAACCGTAGGCCGGTTGTTTTTGTTTGTCCGGTTTTTTTTGAAAAAGACTTAGAGAATTTTTCGAAAAATTTTGGGAGAAAATTTTGAGAAAGGTTTTGGAAGAGTCTTTATCTTTTATCTAACAATTTCTCCCTTTTTGATTATTTAGAATAAATATTCAAAACCATGCAAGAAGTAAGAAGTAGGCCGGTTTAAAAATCTTATGTTTGTTTGGCCGGTTTAATCTAATAATTCTAAAATATTTCTAAGGGAAGAAAACTTAGACTCGAGAAGTGGCTTTGTGAGGATGTTAGCCACTTCATGCTTGTTCCCTTCATGTGATGTGTCTGTCAGCAGCCGGCTGTCCGAATGCAATGTTGTCTTTTCCAAGCCTTTGTCTTGATTTACCTACATTCATAGACAATAGAAAATCTGGTTCCCATTTTTCTTTGGGTCCGCGGTTGATTAGTCCCTTGGGTATCCAAACTTTAATAAATCGGATAGCTTTCTTTGCTAGGGTTTTAACTGTCCTTTTGGCGCTCGGTCTCGTGTATTTCGGTTTTCCTTCAAATGTCCTAAATGGTGGTCTTTGATTCGGTGATCTGTGGTTTGACCTACGCGGTTCAGGGAAGTTTTTCTTATATCTGAGGATTTCGGCTTTTCTTTTCTCAGGGTCAAGCCATGAGTCGGTTGGACCAACATAATCGTATTTTAGCTTCTCTTCCCTATAGTATGCGGTCTCCTCTTCTTCCTTGGTCAGTTCCCTAGTAGGTTCACTAGATTGTTCGGTCTTGGGATCTAACTCGGTTTCTAGAGTAGGAGTATCATCAGGTTGTATGGCTTCCGGTTCGGTTATGATAAGTACCTCTGGTTCTGTCGGAGTGGGTATTATGGGATCGGTTCTAATGTTGAGGTGCTTAGGTAGCATGGCCAGTAGGTTCTTATATTCTTCGACCATGTCATTCAATGCTTCATATAACTCATCTTTAGTAAATTCATCATAGGGGGAATCAAATACCTGTTCCTCATTTGCCATGAGGCACGTGAGCTCATCATCGCTGTCACTGCGAGCCCACAAACTTCCACCATCGTCGGCTATTAGTGCTTTCGGTACCTCACTTCCTTCACCGGTTTGTTGATAGTTATTTCGGTTATTTTGATTGTCCGGTTTCCGGTCATCTCTCCTCGGTTTTCTGCATTCCCACTTGTTTTCCTTGGTTCTTTCATTTCCCTCGAAGATCTGGATAACTGTGTTCCATGTCTCCTTCGCGGTTTTGCAATCTCTGATCTTGCAATATGTGTTTCTGTCTACGCTGTTGGAGATCCGGTTTCTTGCATGGTTGTCCAGATTGTTCCTTCTCCTATCTTCATCCGTCCATTCTTTTCTATCTTTATCAATGAATATCGGTCCTTCGGTTAGAATGGACTCCATTTCATCATCCAAGGTGATTAGATGTAGATACATCCGTGCCTTCCAGTTGGCAAAGTCTTCACCTTCTAGCATTGGAGGCCTATCCTGATACATGCTTGCTTGAGTATTGAAACTAACTGCTCTGATACCAATTGTTAGGATCTAGGCCGCCGCTGGTGAACCGGGGGTTGGACCGGTTAGCGGTTCTTACTCGTAGGGTGGTGGTTAATCCGGTTAGAGATTAACACCGGGGTTTCAATACTACACAACCTGTCACAAACCCTTGAACTAGGTTCAAGCGCGGAAGAGGTTTGCTTTCAAGTTGAAGCGGTACACGTGTATGATAGGCGGAATCGGTTTCGGATGATGGAGATTTGAAGAATGGTGGGTCGGTTTCGGTTATCTGGATATTCGGTATGGTCAGTATGGAGTCGGTTTGGAGCGGTATGGATAAATTAGTCGGTTATGTAATGAAGCCAACAGAAAGTAAATAACACAACAGATTTTATGGATGTTCGGAGATAAAACTCCTACGTCACCCCTTCCTCTCGAAACCGCGAGAAGGATATTCACTAAGGAATACAAGTACAATTCGATCGAGACTTATTTCCTGCTCGATAACACTCTTACAATTCACACCGAAATTGTAGCACACACTTAGAATTTAGCACTTAGGCTTTCTTAGAATACCACACTGTTATCACTTGTAGTAAATGCTTTCAACGCTTCACTTGTCTCACTTAATGTCCCGCTTAGTAACTGCTCTGTATCCCGCATTTACTCTTCTGCAACTGCCTCCTTTTATAGGTGAAATATGCCAACGGTCATATTTCAAAGCCTTGAATCTGATTGGCTGATCAGGGATGCAGTGATTCAGTGTCTCAGACCTGCCGGTCGTCTCAGACCTGGTATCCTGTTTCAGACCTGCCGGTCTGTAAGGCAAACCTGCTGGGTTTGTCTTTTACTCAATGTAGGCACTGTCTGTTTGGACAGTTGTCTGTACTTTGAAGATTTCCTTTCTGACTTATCCCGAAGTAGAAGGATCCGGTAGTACTGTTTCCTGCAGCCTACAGTCTTTCCTCAGACTTGCATGGATATGGAAGTATTCAGTCTGTTCCTTTGGTATCATTCTCAACAGATACCCAAAGTGTCTTCTTGTACTAGTCGGCCTCTTGACTTGGCCGAATGTCTTTTGGTAGTGAAGTAACCGGACTTCTTCCGGTTATTCTTGTCTTGTAGATAATCGGCTATTTGATGGATCTGGCTTTTAGGCTTTGGCCGATCCTTTGTGCGGTCACGTTCAGAATGCTTTTGATCGGTATGGTAACTTGACCGGTTCGGTTTCTTCAGTTGGTTTTCTTTTGTTCATCCGGTCCGGTTCCTTGTTCCTGATGATTCCGGTTTTGAGCTTTGGCCGATCCTTTCTCTGTGCGGTCACGTACCGAATACTCTTGATCGGTTTGGTAGCTTGACCGGTTAGGTTTCTTCAGTCGGTTCTCTTGTTCATCCGGTCTGGTTCCTTGTTCCTGATGATTCCGGTTTTGAGCTTTGGCCGATCCTTTCTCTGTGCGGTCACGTACCGAATACTCTTGATCGGTTTGGTAGCTTGACCGGTTAGGTTTCTTCAGTCGGTTCTCTTGTTCATCCGGTCTGGTTCCTTGTTCCTGATGATTCCGGTTTTGAGCTTTGGCCGATCCTTTCTCTGTGCGGTCACGTACCGAATACTCTTGATCGGTTTGGTAGCTTGACCGGTTAGGTTTCTTCAGTCGGTTCTCTTGTTCATCCGGTCTGGTTCCTTGTTCCTGATGATTCCGGTTTTGAGCTTTGGCCGATCCTTTCTCTGTGCGGTCACGTACCGAATACTCTTGATCGGTTTGGTAGCTTGACCGGTTAGGTTTCTTTAGCCGGTTCCGGATGACTTTAGGTTTTTCATAGCTTCTTCTGGCCGGTTTGATATTCAATCGGTTAGATTTCTTGACCGTTCTTTCGGTTTACAACTCAATCGGTCCTGAACTTGAACCTGTCCGGATTTCTAACTTCTTGACCGAACCGGTTGACCGAACTCCGGTTGACTGAGCCGGTATACATTGTCGAACCGATCTTGCCTATAGGTAAATTTCGGATTTTGCTCAGCTTCCCTGAAATAGCAAAACTTTAAATATTATTTGCTGTCGATGAGATTTGATCCCTGGTCACATGTGTGACAGGAATGGGTGTTTACCACTACGCTACAACACCTTCTTGTTATATTTAAACCAATTCATATACTTGATATGACTTAACGGTTTATTTTCTAACATTTTTTATATCAAAATTATTACTTTAAGTTTTATTACTTTTATTATAATAATAATTTTTTTTATATAAATACGATTTCTTTATAAAATAAAAAAAATACAATTTTAAATTTAATTTTTAAATTCATAAAATATTATTTAATTTTTTTTATATCTTATATTAAAAAGTATTATTTTTTTAAATATTCTTAAAATATTTATAAATAATTTTAAATTTTGAATTAAACTTATATTTTTTTGAATTAAAGTATTTTCATTAAATTTAAAATATCATTAAACTTATTAACATTATATTTTTTTATTAAATCAAATATAACTTTTTTCAAATTTTTTATTAAACTTATTTTCATAAAATTTAAATTTTTGTAAAATTTATTCAAAACATATTTTTTTATTAAATTATCCTTTTTATTTAATCAAATATAAATTTAAATTTCAAAATACATATAATTTAAATCAAAACAATTACTTTAATTTTTATTATTTATAATATAATTATTAAATATTTATGCATAAATAATTTTAAATTAAATTAATATTTATCATTAATTCATAAACACATTTTTAAATTATTTAGATTAAATTTAAATTTGTAATAAACTTATTAAAATTATATTTTTTTAATTTAATCAATGTAATTAAATTTATCATTAAACTTATTAAAAAATTATTTTTCATTTTATCTATTTAATAAAATTTATTAAAATTAAAATTTAATTTACATCAACTTTATTATTTTTTTAATTATTCTTATAATGTTTATAAATTATTTTAAAATTTGAATTAATTTTTTATTTATCTATTAATTCATAAACAAACTTAAATAATTATTAAAATTGTATTTTTTCTTATTCATTAAATATAATTTAAATTTTATATTTAACTTATTTTTATTAAATTTAAATTTGCATTAAACTTATTAAAATTGTATATATTTAATTTAATAAAATATAATTTAAATTTCATATTTTAAACTTATTTTCATTAAATTTAAATTTTTATTAAATTTTGTATTTTTATTTAAAAAAATAAAATTTATATTTAATAAAACAATTCCTTTAATAATTATTATTTTTAATTATTTTTTATTTATAATAATAATTTCTTCATAACAAAATATAATTTTAGATTAAATTTTAAATACATAAGATACTTAAAATTTTTGAATATAATTGGAAATAAAGTAATATAGTAGGTCCATATGGTTAAGGGACATATTAGGCTTCAAAAAATAGTTGTCATCAAGCTCTACGTAAAGTGTGATCTCCTCTTTGCCTGCAAACTTTCTGGTTCTGCGTGTGGATATCTCGGTCAATATCGTCTTCAATGTAGTAAAACCTTGTTATTCATAGTCATTCTTTCATATTCAAGGATCAGTCTGGATCTAAGGTAATTTCATTATCTAATTCAAATTCTATTAACTATTTATGGTTATATCATATGTTTCTTAACATGACATATTAATGTTCTAAAAGGTTCTCAATACTCAAAGTCGTGGAACTATCATGGGTATGGAGTATTTCCTATGGTTTTCAAAAGAATCTTAAACGAAAAAATGAAATTTTGTTTCTACTTATGAATTGGTTGAACAATGTATTATATATGGTGTAAAGATGATGATTGTAAATTTTATTCCACTCCTCCTTGAAAAATATAATTTTAGATTAAATTTTAAATACGTAAAATAATATTTATTTTTTACATAAAATATTTAAAATTTTGAATGTAACTGGAAACGAAGTAATATACTAGCTTTATATGGTTAAGGGACAACTTAGGATTCAAAAAGTAGTTGTCGTCAAGCTCTACGTAAAGAGTGATCTCTTAGCATGCAAACTTTCCGGTTCCGCGCATGGATATCTTGGTCAACATCGTGGCGAACACAAAATTAATCGTATTCAATGCAGTAGAACCTTGTTATTCATATTTATTCTGTCATATTAAAGGACCAGTCTGGATCCAAAGTAATTTAATTATCTCTTTAAAATTTTATTGACTATTTTTAGTTATATCATATGTTTCTTAACCTGACATTAATTTTCTAAAAGGTTCTCAATTCTTAAAGACGTAGATGTCGAACTATTATGGTGATGGAGTATTGACTATGGCTTTCAAAAGAATCCTAAACGACAAAATGAAAAAATTTATCGAAGGTGTTATTTCTTTATTTTACCTTTCATTCAACCACTACTATAAATTATAAGTAACTTTATCTTGTTTAAAGAATACAAAATATTTGTTTCTCTTTATTTATATATATATATATATTTTTATGAATGTCATCACATATATATCATAGTAGAAAAACAAATATCTTCTGATTCATGTCATATATCCTCTTATGATATTTGTAGGTAATAATGATGGGATAGAAAGAACATCACTGGATGCCGATGCAATGAAAGTTGCTGCTGCGGTATACAATTTATTGATAATTAAAATTGTCTTCACTGATTTCAATTTTCTGATTTTGAATTTTGATTTCATCTATTGCCTGAAAGAATTCCAAGTTAATGATTCAAGACTTATGAATTGGTGAAGAATCTATTATATATGGTGTAAAGAGGATGATTGTAGATTTTATTCCACTCCTTCTTGAGAAGAAAACCGAAGGTATAAATAATTATAGTATATTTTTAGATGAAACTCCATTTTTGTGATTCTTGAATCTTAAACCCATGTTTACATAGATAAGTGTGACTTTGTCATTTGTGTTTCTTCTTGTTTTGTAATTGACCTTATTTCGGTGATGCTAAAAGAATCGATATTTTTCAGGAATTTGAAGACCTTGGATCGACGAAAGGAGTTGTCGATATTTGTCAAGAATTTGATTTCACCCCTCTAATCTGAATTCCAAAATGAATTTAATTAGGTATAATTATATTACTTTCCTCTTCTTTCTTAATCTGTTATATATAATTGTTTGAATAACATTATACATATATATTTTTATTTCAGTATATTATTCATCTTAGATCTTAGAGATCAACCTTCATGAGTTCAAGTAAGTTTTCTTTTCTTACTTAAATTTATATTATCTTTGTATATAAGAGGCATGTTACGTTTTATAGTTGCGTTTATTTTGATGTAGGTTAGATTGTGTAAATTATAAGAATTCTAACTTTTTTTTGTTTGTAAAAAAATAAACCAATATCATATCTTTAATATCAAAATTTAATTTTCACAATAAACTTATAAAATTATATTATTCATTTTTATTTTCTACAAAAACATTTTTCTAAAACAAAATATAATTTATATTTATATTTTGCATTAATTTTATTACATTATATTTATTTACATCTAAATTCTTTGTTTTATTAAAATATAATTTTAATTTTAAAATACATAAAATTTTATTTTATTATATTTACCTAATTCTTATATTAAAAGTATTTTTAAAATTAATATAAACTAAAATTTTCAAATTTTTTTTTATCACTTTTCTTTTTAATAAAAAATAATTCAAATATTTTTTCAAATAATTATTATTATTTTTATATAAATATAATTTTTCTATAAAAAAATTGTAATTATGATTTAAATTTAAATTTTAAATACATAAAATATTATTTATTTTTCTTACTTATATATTTCTTATAATAAAATTAATATATATATTTTAAAAATTCTTATAATGTATATCAATAACTTTATCTTTTGAATTAAATTTTATATTCATAGTTAAGATAATATATTTAGTATTAAATTGTTTTCATTAAATTTAAAATTTTATTAATTTTATTAAGATTTCATATTTTCCATTTAATCAAAATATAATTAAATTTAAAAATACATAAAATTTAAATCAAAATTATTACTTTAAATTTTATTATTTTTAACATAATTATTATTTATTTTATATAACTCTCTATAACAAAATATATTTTAATTTAACTTTTAAATATATGAAAAATATATTTTTAGTTTTTTACTATTAAGTATATTATTTATTTTGTTTAAATATAGTTATAATTTTTATAATTAGTTTTATGTTTTGAATTAAACTTATAGTAATCATTAATTCATAAAAAAAAAATTATATTTTGAATTAAATATTAAATTTAATTTTTAATTAAAAAACTCTTATTTAATTTTTATTATTTTAACATAATAATTTTTTATATAAATATAATTTAACTATAAAATATATTATTTAGTTTTTTAATTATATATTTCTTATATATAGAATATATATTTTTTAATATTCTTTATAACTAATTTTAAACTATGAATTAAAGTTGTATTTACATTAAATTTGTATTAAAATTATTAAAATTGTATTTTTTCTTTTTATTCAAATATAATTTAAATTTTACATTGAACTTATTTTTATTGAATTGAAATTTGTATTAAATTTATATTTTTTATTTAATATAATAAAATTTTTATTTAAATAAAACAATTCCGTTAATTATTTTTAATATATAATAATAAATTCTTCATAACAAAATATAAATTTAGATTAAATTTCAAATACATAAATAATATTTTTTTTACATAAAATATTTAAAATTTTGAATCTAACTGGAAACGAAGTAATATAGTAGCTCGATATGGTTAAGGGACAACTTAGGCTTCAAAAAGTAGTTGTCGTCAATCTCTACGTAAAGAGTGATCTCTTAGCATGAAAACTTTCCGGTTCCGCGCGTGGATATCTCGATCAACATCGTGGCGAACACAAAGTTAATCGTCTTCAATGTAGTAGAACCTTGTTATTCATATTCATTCTGTCATATTAAAAGACCAGTCTGGATCCAAAGTAATTTCATTATCTCTTTCAAATTCTACTAACTATTTTTAGTTATATCATATGTTTCTTAACCTGACATTAATTTTCTAAAATATTCTCAATTCTTAAAAACGTGAATGTCGAACAATCATTGTGATGGAGTATTGACTATGATTTCAAAAGAATCATTAACGACAAAATGAAAATTTTTACCGAAGGTGTTATTTCTTTATTTTACCTTTTATTCAACCACTACTATAAATTATGAGTAACTTTATCTTGTTTAAGGAATACAAAATATTTGTTTCTCCCTATATATATATATATATATATATATATATATATATATATATATATATATATATATATATATATATATATATATATATATATAGGGGCGGAGCCACCCATGGGCTAGGGTGGGCTCCAGCTAGGGTTGTAAATGAATCAAATACTTTTGATTCGATTCGGTATTCGTATTCGAATTTTGATATTCGTATTCGTAATTTTGTGATTCGAATTCGAATAAAAATATTCGATTCGATTCGACTAATAAACGAATACGAATACAAAATCAAGATATTCAATTCGGTATTCGATAATATTCGATTATATATATATACAGTTTTATTAATTTTAATTTTATAAATATTATTTATTCTAAAACCCTAGTATATATACATTTCTTCGGTTGAAAATTGAAACTCACTTTAATGAAATGTTCTTTTGATAACTATTGTTTATGTTATGTTACGCAAAAGTTTTAATTAATGGCTTCCATTGCATTGGGAGTTGAATATTGAAATCGTAATTTGAACATTATTATTTAATTTTTATTAGGTAATTTTATTGAATATTGTTATATATTATGTAAAAATATTAATTTTCAAATTTTCGAATAAATTGTATAAAATATGTTTTTAAAAAAATCGAATCGAATACTCGAATCGAATCGAATAATACGAATATCAATTTCAAATCGAATACGAATCACATTAATTATTCGAAAAAATTTCGAATACGAATACGAATATTCGAATAGTTTCACGAATACGAATCGAATACAGTAATATTCGCTTCGATTCGATTCGTTTACAACCCTAGCTCCAGCCCCACCTAAATTAAAATCCTAAAAGAAAATTGTTTATATATCTGTTTAACATGTGAGTCTTAGCCCAGTTGGCTATGTTATTGATATGTGAATATGAGGTCAGGTGATCAAACCCTGCCTCACCTTTAACTTATTATATTTTATTTTATAATAATATATAAATAAATCTTATTTATATATTATTTTAAAATTTTGTAAATTATATAATAATATTTATATAATAATTATACATTATTTTTTATTTATTTCAATATAATTAATAATATAAATTATTTATAAGAGTAAAATATAAAAATTAAAATAATAATAATAGTGTTTTATATTTCTTAATTTTAAACTATTTCAAAAATTTATAAGAAAATATAAATTAATATTAATAAACAAGTTAAAATAAAGAATTTGATATCCCTACTCAAGAACTTAACAAATCTCCTAGAATTGATGTTGATGTAAGTTCTCTTAAACTTGATCCAACATTACGTATTCGGATATGGAAATATCCTTTTAATCAAAGGGATGAAATTAGACGAGCTTATATCAAGATGGGGTCATATCAACCTATTAAGGATGAATACCCGCCGACCAAATTTGGAAATCAAAATCGAGGGTTCCAAAGTCATTGGTTTAAGAAATTTACTTGGTTAGAATACTCTCCTTTGAAAGATGCTACTTTTTGTTTCCCATGTTTCTTGTTTTAACATAAGCAACCCCAAAAACCTACCTTTACAATAGATGGATTCAAATATTGAAAGCGAGTTAATGATGAGGATATATGCTCTTTTGTTATGCATATAGGATATAATATTTCACCACATAATAGGGCAGTTGAATATCTTGATAATCTAATGAATATCCTTGTCATATTAACAAAATACTAAATGCACAGTTCAGATGAAAAACAAAATAACAGATTACAGCTTACAACAAATATTGAAATCACTCGGTGGCTCACTTTGCAAGCGTGTGCATTGAGAGGGCATGACGAGTTTCCATCTTCTAATAATCGTGGAAATTTATTGAAAAAAAAAGCGGAACATAGAAAGTTAAATCTGAGATGCAAGTTGGAGTCAGCCCCAGGTAATTTTTCATCCTGGCTCCGATCTTTTAGTCGCTCTACTCCAAACTTGGAACGTATAAATCGGCATTCGTAACAGTATAATCAAATTACTTCTACTTCTGCGCAAACGCCGTCACTTTTAGAATATCATCATCATGATTATCAGTAATTGATGATCCGTTGGATTTTGAAAAACAAAATTTGTTGATCGTGGCGGTTCCAAGTGAATTTGGTATGCAAGAAAAATCATTTTCCCAAAAGCATAGAAAACAATACAAACGTTAAAGAGAAGAACAGAAGGAACCAAAATCAGTAGAGGGACGACATCGATCCATAGTTGTGAATACTCCGACAATCAAGAGTCCTCTGAGTTTAATCTGAACCATAATAATCAACGTTAGCATTAGATAGATGCACCCCGAAATCGAACTAATCGTCGAAACCAGATACTCAATCCGGCAGTTCTATTAATATGTACAACCTCGATCGTGAAGATCCTCCGGTGAATGTTATTAACAGATTTGACCAAACAAATGACCTGCTTCAACCCCAATGGAATGATGCTGAAGAAGAGGAAAGAGACGAAAGAATAGACATGGTAGACGACTAGATCCTCGGAAATTTTCACGGTGGGGCGCAACTTGGATCGTCGATGAAGTCGGCATTTGGTTGCTAAGCGAGGCCAATGAAGATTGTTATATATGGTGAAGAGAGAGTTCATTGGATTTTAATTCAACATCATCTTATAGATTTCCTTAAAGATTTATTTTTTCATTGTCTTGGATTTTGGGAATTTTGTGTTATTTGTTTTACCGACACCTTCCCCGAGGTTGATTGACAATATTTGATATGTTTCCACGTATCTCAATACACATTAAATTTTAAATTTCAAACTTCAAATTCAAACTTAACATTATATTATTATTATATTATATATATTTATATATCAATGTTTTTATAATATTTAAATTTAATATATATATATATATAATTAAATAAAATATATTATATAAGTTTTTATTATAATTTCAATATTTTAAATTTTTTTAAATTAAGTTGTATAATACTAATAATTTAATATATATATATATATATATAATATTTATTTTTATATATAAAGAAAACTAATAAAAAATTTTAATATTTGTTTAAGGTTTATTTTTATATATAAAGAAATACATTAAATTGAACAAATTTTAAATTAAATCTATTTTACTTAATTTAATTCTAATTCACTTAAATAATCATTAATAAGCTTAATTTAAGCCTCAATAATGTTTTCAATATCAATTTCTTATCATTTACCCCTTCATTTACTCAAGGAAATCAAAAGGTATATTAAATTCCCCAAATCAAGTTATTTTTTTATTTCTTAAATTTCAGATTTACCTACTTTTACCCAACTCATATTTAACCCAAACTAAATTTACCCCAACCTATATTATTTACTAATATGGGTTGGATAACCCAAATTATTTTTTTTTATTTTTTCATTTAACATGTATTTGACTCATTTAACACATTTTTATCTGTTTAACACGTTTATGACATGATTAACACATTTTTAACATATTTAACACGTTTTCTACATTTTTAACATATTTAACACATTTTGATTTATTTAATACGTTTTTCGCACGTTTAACGTGTATTTTCACGTTTTTGGTACGTTTTCCATGTCTTTGGCATGTTTAACACACTTTTAACACGTTTAACACATTTTTGAGACGTTTAACATGTTTTTCACGAACATGACACATTTTGACACGTTTTTCACGTTTTAACATGTTTATCACATTTTTCAAACGTTTTTCACGTTTTTGGCACGTTGAACATGTTTCTAACATGTTTATCACGTTTTCACATGTTTTGACACGTTTAACACGTTTTTGACATATATTCATGTTTTTGGCACATTTTGACACATTTAACACGGTTAACACATTTCTCACATTTTGACACGTTTAAAATGTTTTTCGCACGTTTAACGTGCCAAAACGTGTTAAACGTGTCAAAAATGTGAAAAATGTGTTAAAAATGCCAAAAACGTGTTAAAACTTGTCAAATCGTGTGAACGTGCAAAAAATTTGTTAAACATGTCAAAATATAATTAATATGCAAAAATGTCAAAAACATGTTAAACGTGCCAAAAAATGCCCAAAATATGAAAAACGTACTAAAACGTATTAAATGTGCTAAAAATGTGTTAAATAAGCTAAAACGTGTTAAACGTGTTCAACATGTCAAAAACGTGTTAAACGTGCCAAAAATGTGAAAAATGTGTTAAATGTGTAAAAAACGTGTTAAATGTGTAAAAAACGTGTAAACGTGTGAAAAACATGTTAAACATGTCAAAAACGTGTCAAACATGCCAAAAACATGAAAAACATGTCATTTGTGTGGAAAACGTGTTAAACATATTAAACATATCAAAAACGTGTTAAACGTGACAAAAACGTGAAAACCGTGTTAAACTTGTCAAATTTGGGTACTTACCTGAGTCAAATCTTGAATATTTCCGTGTACCTAAATTAACTTACCCAAATTAATATTTTGGGTTTGGATTAGGGTTGAATTTGAGTACTCGAATTTGACAAGTTTAACACGGTTTTCACGTTTTTGGCACGTTTAACACGTTTTTGATATGTTTCCGTGTAGTCACATTCACATGGAAATAAATTTTTAAAAATGTAAAGTTGGTTTACTGAAGCAGGAGAGACCCTTTTCTAAAAAAAAAGCAGGAGAGATCGATTACACTGCTAGTTCACTTACAGGAGAACTAGATGTTATAGGAGCAGATGCAATTAAAGTTTCGTCACCCATTCAATAATACTAAATGAGAGAATCATTTAGTTTACTTACAAACGATTTGATGTATTCTTTAATTACCCTGGCAGAACCAGGCACAAGAATGGAATTTGATAGATTTGAAGCAGGATAGGAAGAGAAGTGTCACCTCTAGTCAAAGAGACTTGAAATTAGCTAAAAATGGACTTTGTGAAGAGAGTTCAGTGTCTAGATTAAGTAAAGGGCTTCTCTCATTTACAGTGACAACAATCTCCTTCTTCTTCTTGAATCTTTGAGATTGATGTATATGCTGGACGCTATGGCTACCGAAAAAACCGAAGGGTCTGGGCGGCACCTAAAAAGAGGGAAGGCCTGATCGTCTCGCATTGAACATTGAAATTACAGGTTCAGACTATTCAGTTTGATCAATATGCGAACTTGTCTGCATTTAGTTGTAAAACCGTAGAAATGAAGAACATAACAGTGATTTGGTGCGATTCGATAAGCTAAACTAATAATCTAGATATTCTGAATAGAGAAATCTGAATACTTGGGGAAGAAAAGCGTATGTATCTGCAGAATTACATACAATATAAACTGTGTCTGCATTATTCTGGTGTGATTCACAGTAAGAAGAGGGAGAAGATTAGACAGAGAGAGAGATGAGAAATTAGAAAGTTGAGTCTAGCTCATTCATTACATAAAACATTCCAACTGAAAGGAAATCCCAGGATATACCCTAAAATTCCTTCAGCTATTTGACCTAGGTCATATTAAACATAAAAGAAATACAGGTGTTCAAATAGAAATTAAACAAAGTTCAAGGACGAAATTAGTAAATTTTAAAAACAGAAAAAACTAGTTCTCATGATTTCATCTTCAACATCCACGTGTCACCTTTCTAGCTCTTCGATCAAATATCATTTGTATCAATATTCCCCCCTTTAAACGTTCGACGCCCTCGTCGAATGGAACGTTTCCTTCGTAAGCCCCAATCTGAGAGGACTTCCGGGTAATGGATTTGAAGAGCATCGACTTCTTCCCACGAACTGTCCTCCAATTCTCTGTCAGCCCATTGAACCAGTATTTGGTGTTGGCGCCTCCCATCAACCACCACATTTCTCTCATCTTGTATCGCCGATGGTATATGGTTCTGTTTATTTATGAGAGGAATAGTTTCAATAACTCCGGGTGTGCCTTGGTAGCGTTTCAATTGGGAAATATGAAAAACATTATGTATTTTAGCTCCTTCTCCCAAAGCTAAACGGTAAGCCACTACACCCACTTGTTCCGTGACTCGAAAAGGACCAAAGTACTTTGGTGAAAGTTTGTGAC
The DNA here is from genome assembly GCF_907164915.1 of Impatiens glandulifera. NCBI lineage: Eukaryota > Viridiplantae > Streptophyta > Magnoliopsida > Ericales > Balsaminaceae > Impatiens > Impatiens glandulifera. Next base: position 20,798 of record NW_025919610.1, on the reverse strand, counting down.
ATCGTTTACGCACAGACAATTGGCGATAAGGTTGCAGTTTCACTAGGGCCCAGTCCCCAATGGCCAATGTAGCATCCATCCTGTGCTTGTCTTGCGATTGTTTCATTCGATTTTGAGCTCGTTGCAAGTGGAACTTAAGCAACTGTAGTGTGGCCTCTCGCGATAACAAAGCCTGGTCCACAGCTTCTACCTTTGAATCCCCTGCCAAGTATGGAACATGGATTGGTGGTTTACGCCCATAGACAACTTCAAATGGAGTCATCTGGATAGCTGAATGGAAATTGGTGTTGTACCACCACTCTGCTAAAGGAAGCCATTGGACCCATTCATGTGGACGTTGACCTGCCATACAACGCAAGTAAGTGCCCAAACATCTATTCACCACCTCCGTTTGACTATCTGTTTGTGGGTGGTAAGTAGTTGAAAGTGATTGTTGCACCCCTTGAAACTTCAAAAACTTTCGCCAAAAAGCACTTAGGAAGATCTTGTCCCTGTCACTGATAATAGATAAGGGCATGCCATGGAGCTTGAAGACGTTGGTCATAAAAGTCTCAGCCACTGTTTTGGCTGTGAACGGGTGTTGCAGTCCCATAAAATGAGCCATCTTTGATAATCTGTCTACGACTACAAAAATCACTGTCTTCCCTTTAGATTTGGGTAAACTTTCAATGAAATCCATGGAGATTGATTCCCAAAGTCCATTAGGAATGGGTAACGGCTGCAAGAGACCTTTGTAAGCCAAGTTGTCCCCCTTGTTCTTTTGACAGATTTCACACGTTCTAACAAACTCTCTGACTTCTCTTGCCATTCCAGACCACGCATAAACCTGTTGGAGTTTCTTAAGAGTCACCAAGACGCCCGAATGACCTCCTGTCGCGCTGGAATGCATGGCTGCAATGAGAATGGTTCTCAATTCAGGGTCCATACCCACCACCATTTTCCCCTTTTTTCGAAGAACACCATCAATAAATGTGAAATCAGGATGAGCCTCAGGGTCAGCTCGGAGCTCACTGATGAGTTTCTTTATATTGATATCATATTCCCAAGTTGTTTGAATGCGTTTCAAAACTGGAGAATGATATACAGAAATTCCAGCACATTGTACCTCAGCATTTCTTCTAGACAATGCATCACCAGCAACATTTTCCTTTCCTCGTTTGTATTGCACAGTGAAGTCATAGCCTACCAACTTGTACAACCATTTCTCTTGTGCAGGAGTCTGTACTCTTTGCTCTAACAAGTACTTAAGTGCTTCATGATCAGTCTTTACGGTGAACGGCTTATAACGTAAGTAAGGTCTCCACTTTTCCACAGCAAAGGTGAGAGCCATCAATTCTTTTTCATATGTAGAGGATAAAGTCTTTTCGATATCAATTGCTCTGCTTATAAACGCAATTGGTTGCCCTTTCTGCATAAGTACAGCACCAATTCCTTGACCACTAGCGTCTGTCTCCACCACAAAGGGTGTGTTAAAATCGGGTAATGCTAAAACTGGTGGTGACATCATTACCCGTTTCAACAGCTGAAAGGCTTCTGCAGATTCATTATTCCACCTGAAATTACCTTTTTTCAACATATTGGTTAGAGGCTTAGCTAGAATTCCATACCTCTTGATGAACCTACGGTAATATCCCGTGAGACCCAAGAATCCCCTCAGTTGCTTAATGGATTGTGGAACCGGCCAAGTGTCCATAGCTTTCAGCTTATCTGGGTCTGCTGCAACTCCTTGCTTGTTTATAATGTGACCCAGATATGAAATTTGTTCACAACCAAATTTACACTTTTCCTTGTTCAGGAATAAGTTGTGTGTCCTTAATGTCTCCAAAACATGTTTCATATGAGCCAGATGGTCCCTCAATGTTGAGCTGTACACCAAGATATCATCAAAAAAAACTAGGACAAATTTCCTTAAAAATGGTTTGAGAATGGAGTTCATAAGGCTCTGGAAAGTAGATGGGGCGTTAGTGAGTCCAAAAGGCATCACTAGAAATTCATATAATCCTTCGTGAGTTCTGAAAGCTGTTTTGTGACAATCAGGGGGATGCATTCGAATTTGATGGTAGCCAGACCTCAAATCCAACTTCGAAAAGAACTCTGAGCCATGTAACTCTTCCAATAACTCCTCAATGATGGGTATAGGAAACTTATCCTTGACTGTGACTGAATTTAGCTTTCTGTAATCAATACACAGCCTCCACGATAAGTCCTTTTTTCTGACTAAAACAACAGGGGCCGCAAACGCGCTATGACTGCGGCGGATAATTCCCTTCTCCAACATTTCGTCCACCATCTGTTCAATCTCGGTCTTTTGCAGAGCTGGATATCTATAGGGTCTAAGACAGATTGGCTCAGTACCCTCTTTAAGAGGAATATGATGATCTTGTTCTCTCACTGGAGGAAGTTCCACTGGCTTAAGAAATAAATCTCCAAAATCCTGCAGCATCCTTTGGAGTTCAATGTTTAATTTCCCTGTAGTTGTTGTCATCAATGAAAAGAATTGTCCTTCACCACTGCAATCCCTCATTTGTACCAGTGCAGCATTGTTCCCCTTTTTCAGCAATTTAGATAGTTGTGTTCCCTGCATCACCTCAATCTGAACATGACTAACACCCTGCAAAAGAGTAGAAGTGCCATTCCTAATGAAGGATAGTGTTAGTTTCTCAAAATCCCAGCAAGATGGGCCTAGAGTGATCAGCCACTCTATTCCCAAAACAATATCATAACCGGTCATGGCCAGCACTTTCATGTCTGCAATATATTCTTCTCCATTCATGGTCCAATGCAGATTATGACAGTAGCATGTACTAAGTATGTTGGAACCATCAGCAACCTTCACGGAGAGGGCTTGGGTAGGTTGTGTGGGGTGGTTAATGTTTTTTAGAATTCGGCTATTTATAAAATTGTGCGTACTTCCAGTGTCTATGAGAATGATCACAGGAAGAAGACCCACTAGGCCTGAAATCTGCAAGGTTTGATAATGCTTGGAACCTGTCAAAGCATGTAAAGAAATGGATGGTTCATCAATTGAGGCTGGTTGAGATGGGTAGGCAGTAGAACCAATTTCATGGTTTTCAGGTATGGCTAAATTCCAAGCTTCTAGATCGCTAGTCAAGACCATAAACAATTTGGCCTTGCATTGATGCGTTCTATCCCATTTTTCGTCACAAGTATAGCATAAGCCTCTTTTTCTCTTCTCATCCATACTCAAGTGGTCCAATGGTTTCATTTGATCTGGTGGGAATGTTTTGGTTATAGGATTATAAGGAGTGATTACTTTTTGGCTGGAATAGGTTGATTTAGAAGGGCTCGGCCAGGCTGATTTAGAGTAGGGTGGTTTAGGCAACAAGGGAGGTTTAGGGCTGTATAGGTGACCACTGTTCATCAGCGATCTGTATGTAGATTCCTGCACTTTAGCTATTGCCATGGCTTCATTCAGGGATTGGGGAATCATTAGTCTTATGGCATTAGCAATTTCTTCTCTCAGACCACTAAGGTAACATTCAATAACATACTCTTTAGGCATCTGTATTAACTTCTGAGAGATAGACATATACCTGACATTATATTCTTGCACAGAAGCTGTTTGTTTCAGGTTCATAAGTTGATTCATCGGCGTCTCATGAACTGATGGTCCAAATTGCTGCAACAGATCACTTCTGAAGCTGTCCCATGTAATGGCAACTGTCAATGACCTAGTTTGTAAGTAAGAACCATACCAGGTTCTTGCATCACCACTAAAGTGGATTGGAGCTATGTCCACCTTTGTTGCATCTGAGGTGCGATCGACTCGAAAGAACTGCTCGGTGGAAATCAGCCAGCCTTCCACGTCTGATCCATTAAATTTTGGGAAGTCCACCTTCGTTAGACGAGTTGGAGGGATATATTGTCTTTCCCTTGGCAGGGGTCCTCTCGACGATCCTTCTGAGTCGAAGGTAGGATCTCGATTGGGTTTGGAGGAGAGTGATTCAAGGCATTCTTCAAGGTGTCCAAACTTACCTTCCAGTGAGTCCACTCGCTGATTGAAGCTGTTCTGCATTTCGCTTAGGGTTTGATTCAAAGTTTCGAGGGTAGCGCGCAACGTCTCGTTATCCGACTGATGGCGTGTCTCAACCATCGTAGATCGTTAGCTCTGATACCAAATGGTGTGATTCACAGTAAGAAGAGGGAGAAGATTAGACAGAGAGAGAGATGAGAAATTAGAAAGTTGAGTCTAGCTCATTCATTACATAAAATATTCCAACTGAAAGGAAATCCCAGGATATACCCTAAAATTCCTTCAGCTATTTGACCTAGGTCATATTAGACATAAAAGAAATACAGGTGTTCAAATAGAAATTAAACAAAGTTCAAGGACGAAATTAGTAAATTTTAAAAACAAAAAAAACTAGTTCTCATGATTTCATCTTCAACATCCACGTGTCACCTTTCTAGCCCTTCGATCAAATATCATTTGTATCATATTCCTCTTCTCTTATTCCTTTGATGAATTTCAGTTCAAAGAAAAAGCGAATACACAAAACCTAGCAATATACACTACTGTAAGTAACACTTATGCTGGTTTGTATGAGAAACATCAAGATCATAGCCCTACATTCCTTTCAAGTAGAAGCATTTAGCGCTTCCTCTTTCTTCAAGTAGCAGAATCAATCGTAACTTAAGAAGACATTGTTAGGGTTTTCTTCCTTAGGTTTATTTAAAATATAATTTATATTTATAAAAATATAGTTTGGCTACGGAATAAAAATCCTGTGACTATTTAGGTATGTTTGGTGTTCCTTCAGTTTTTTTTTACCGTTGTTAATATTTGTCTCTATTGTCATCATTTTTACTAGTGGAAACTTGTTAGGGATTCTTTCTCCTCAACTTGATTGTTATGTAGGTTTTGCATCTTCAATTTTTTGCTTTGAATATTCTCCAATTTTACTCGTACTTTATCTACCCTTTTTGATATACCGCTGTAATTCTTTCATGTCGAACTTGCTGAGCTTACCTTTTAGGATTCTGAGTTTTTCGCAGACTATAAACATCTTTGTCCCGTTAATACTGGTATTCCAAGTTTCCGTCAATACTCCTTTGAATTCTTCATCTTTCATCCAGAAATTAAAGAATTTGAAAAGGCCTCTTCAGTTCTTTTTCCTTATCCTAGAAAAATTTCAACGGGCAATGATCATAAATTTCTTGCTATAAAACATGTATTTGGCTTCTCGGGTAGAGATATGCCCATTTCTCGTTGATCAACCCACGATCAATGCAACTTTCCCTCATTTCCTCTGACCCTCTAGTAGCTGACCAGGAAAATATATTACTTGAACTTGAAGGTTTGATATAGTTGATGTCTCTGATTTATTCATTGAAGTCTAACATGTCTTGTGTGATCCCCGTTTTCAGTTTTCTTTCTTGGATGAATCTGGTGACATTAAACTCTCCCATTAAGATCCAAGTCTCACTATCGTCGAGATTACTCTTGAGCTCTCTTCATAACTGTCTTTTTTCTCCTTCTACATTGCTTCCATAAATAATAGCAAAGAAGAATTATAAGAATCTGTCGCCGAAAAATTTTGTCAGAAAATTCTTGCCGGAAATCTCCAAAGCTTTACTCTCGACTTCATGGTAATTATTCTTATGTTTAAAAGTTTGTTCTCATAAGTATAGGCTAAACATTATTACAAATCTAACACATTTGGATAACATATTTGTTCTACCGATTTCATTTAAAATTATTTATTATTTATAATATTCAAGTGATTTTCTAATTGAAAGAATTAAACTATAATAACAAAAGGCCTCTCTCGATGACTATGGTCACCACCGTCCGGAAGCAAAGGCAAAAACGTGTAAAAAATAAGAGACAATATAAGATTAATATTTTATTAGAGTTATTCAAAATATTCTAATTGTCTTTTGAAGGATTAAATATGTAGCATTCAAACTCATTTAACCATATAATCAGATGGTTAATTAGGCGCAGAACTAACGGGCACGAACCAAGGACTTTAAGGTGAATATACACCTCTTATTACCGCTAGACTAGATGAGGGATATATATATATATATATATATATATATATATTAATATTATAGAATATTATTTAAGCTCATAATATAATATATTCTAACACTCTCAAGTATGATTGAGTAATTTGACATTTAGCTTGAATTTGTAATATAGTTTAACTAGGGTATTGTCTTCAATTTTCACTAATATAGAGCCCACCCAAGATAAAGTCAATAAACTATGTCTAGAATAGTTACAAAATCAATAAATGAGTTCATTTATTTGAATAATAATTTTATTTTTGAACTTAAAAATATAAATTGACTGTAAAATCATATAGAATTGAAAATTTGAAATAATTTATAAACTTGTAAAATAATAAATTAAAAAAAATTTAAATTAATTAATTTAAGAATTTATTTAAATTAAAATCAATATTCTAATTCAGAATTGTAAAATCATAAAATCTTAAAAGTTGAATTAAGATTTTAATTGGGTTAACATTAACCACACAGTTAAAAAAAACATGTTATCTCAAAATGAGATGAATCAGTGATGCAGTTCTTAAGAAAATATAAATATTATTATATGCTTATTTCAAAAGACGTGAATATATATTTAGAAAGAAACAAAATATTGAAAAGAAACCTAAATAAATAAATTTTATTATGTTTAATACTAATTTATTATTTAGCTAATGAAATAAATCTAATTATCAAATTTTTTTTTATCTGGGACTAACATAAGTATAAAAAGAAAAAGAAAAAGATAAAAGATAAAAGATAAAAGATAAAAGATAAAAGATAAAAGATAAAAGATAAAAGATCTGAGTTGTATATGAAGGCACATGTAACTTGAGGAATCAAACAAGTCCGCCTATGATAAGAAAGAAGAACCAGGTAGAATATGCGTGATGCTTAAAAGTTAAATCTAGCCACTTGTTTGATCATTCATATAAGGTTATTTGAAAAAAAGTGTTATTCTGTGGGACTTCTTTTATTTAATATAAAATTATTTTATTTAAATAATCAATAATTAAAATGAAGAAAATATATTGTTTTTACATATAATTTAAATAACTAATATGATGCAACATTGGATTGTAAAAGATCGTAAAGTCACATTTAAACACTCTATAATTAGTATATAAACTCATATTTAATAATATAATACAAGACTAGAAAGAAAGAAAAATACCTTGTTAAGGTCATGTGTTCGAGTATTCACACTGAATAATTTAAGAAATATGATAATTTAATGTTAAGAATGTGATTAAAAATTATTTGGAATTTAATTTGAATATGGAGTTAAATGGTTTAGTAAGGTTGAAGTTGAATCAAATTGAAATTTTTTCATGATTTAAAGATAATTTGAATAAATTGAAAAGAGGTACAATATGAAATTTAAGAAATTTGATTTGGGGAATTTCATATACCTTTTGATTTCCTTGAGTAAATGAACGTGTGTAAATGATGAGTATTTGATATTGAAAACATTATTGAGGATTAAATTAAGCTTATTAGTGATGATTTAAGTGAATTAGAATTACATTAAGCAAAATAGATTTAATTTTAAAATATGTTGAATTTAATGACTCAATTTATCTTCAATTTAAGTAAAAATTAAGGAAAATATGTCGTGTTCTCTTCAGTTTCACATGTTTTCACTATTTTCTTGTTTTCTGTATTATCCTGACATTTATTTTCAACCCTGATTTTTTTCAAACCAGCATTGTTTTCCTTTTGTTCTCCTATGTTTTATTTCTCTTGATGGTCCCCTCTATTTTATTCTTTTTTTTTTCCTTTATGAATTATCCGTTTTCTTAGATAGATCCCGATTCACAAAAGAATCAACAACAAATTCATTTGAAAAGTTTGTTTATTTGGGTGATCAATGTGTATTTAATTTTTTCTCTTATCTCCGTTGACATTTATCTTAACGGAATTATCGAATGCTATAGTGGAAGAAGGCATACCTCAAGCTTTTTCAGAGTTGACATCGTTGCTCTTGCTCACGAATTCAGGGGTGTCATCATTTCCTTCTTTAGATAGAGTGTTTTTATTTTATGAGTGGTAATGGGGTGTGTGCCCCTTTTTCCTTCTTGTTGGTTATCTGCATCCTAGACTTTCTTTGGGTGAGTGAAGCAGGAATTCGATACCGCAAGTGCCTGTTTGAGAAAATTTGCTAGGCTTGAGCCAACGGTCGATAAAGAAGAGAGATTCACTACTGTAGAAACCTTCATGTTTCCTGATGTTGATTCTATGTTGTCAAAGCAAACGGATTCCTAATTAGTAAAGCAATATACAAGAAATTAGAATAGATTATTCTACAGAATAGTGAATTTATGCACTACAAAAAAGCGAGAATGTTTCATGATGTCGACCGAGATAGCCAGTCGACCGAGAGTGCGACAATAGTTGGCTACGAGTGAGAGAATTGGTCAATAGTGGCGCTTACAGCGATGTTCGATCTATACGATTGAAACCCTAGCGGCGCTTGCGAATATTCTAATTGGGTATTCTGCGACGCTGTCAATATTGCCGTTCATGGCGACTGTATCGTCGATTGTGATGTATCGCATGTGCTGCTTGTGCCACGACACTTATAGAGATGCATGATTAGTACGATTGAAACCCTAGCGGCGCTTGGGAATGATCCAACCGGGGATTCCGCAGCACTACGGATCGTGCCGTTTGTGGTGATTGTGTCGTTCATGTCGATCGTGCCTTTAATTGTGATGTATTGACTGTGTCACTCGTGCCGATCGTGTTTCAATCGTAAGTACGATTGAAACCCTAGAGGCACTTGGGAATGATCCAACCGTGGATTCCGCGGCACTACCGAACGTGTCGTTTGTGGTGTTCGTGTCGTTAGTTCCGATCGTGTCATTGATTTTGTTGTATCGAGCGTGCCGCTCGTTCCAATCGTATTGATCGTGTTTCAATCGTCGAACGAAGTTTCTTGCTATTCCGTTGATGCGATTGAATTTCTAATTTGTTATTGTTGCTCAGTATAAAGATGTGCACATTCTTGGAGAAGAATTTTAAGAATTTGTCGCCGGAAATTTTCAGAGCTTTATTCTCGACTTCATGGTAATTATTCTTATGTTTAAAAGCTGGTTCTTATAAGTCTTGTTTAAACATTATTACAAATTTAGCACATTTGGATAACATATTTGTTCTAACAATTTTATTTAAAATTGTTAATTGTATTCATTATGAATTGTGATTTTTAAATTGAAAGAATTAAACTATAATAACAAAAGTATAATAACAAAAGTCATCTCTCAATGACTATTTTCACCACCTTTCGGAAGCAAAGGCAAAATCATATCAAATATAATACACAAGTGAAGATTATTATTTTATTAGAGTTATTAAAAATATACGAATTGCCTCATAATATAATTTATTCTAATACTCTCTAATATGATTAGTAATTTTATGTTTAGCTTGAATTTGTAATATAGTTTTAGAAGAGTATTGTCTTCCATTTTCTCTAATATAGAGCCCACCTAAGATAAAGTCAGTAAACTAGGTCTAGAATACTCCATTCTAGTCTAGACCGAATCCTCCCATGTGGAGTTCAAAGTAAAACAAAAAAAAAAACTTTTTTACTCCCTCTTACTCTATCATATAGTTCTTAAAATAATCTTGTTTGAAATTCAATTTCCTAAATTCGAACACAATTCTTTTTTTAATTTTTTTAAAACTTTATAATTAATTATTAAATATATTCTAAATTTAATATTCTATATTATATATATTTTGCATTATTAATTTTATAAATTTGATTATTTATATTTTAATATATCGATTTATATTATTATTTTTATAAATATTATTATTTATATTTTAATATATCTATTTAAATTATTATTATTATTTCAATAAATTTGATTATATATTTTAATATTACTATTTAAATAATTATTTTTATAAATTAAATTATTTATATTTTATATATATTTATACAGTTTAATTATTATTTTTATACAATAAAAATTATTCATTTCATATGTACATAAATAATTAATAAATACTAACAAATTAAAACATCTTAATCAAAACAATAATTTATTAATTCATAAAATGATTACGGTTAGATCTTTTTAAATTATTAACAATTTTGTATTAACAATTTTGTTCGACATCGTTGATATTGACTACACCTCCCACAAATTATAGTCAACGAGGGCATATAAGACGTCGTCAATGATGTTGAGAACAAAATCGTCAATAATTTTAAAAATTAATTGTAATTAATTTTATGTATTATTAAATTTTTTGTTATGTTAGTAAAATAGGTTAATTTAAAATTAAATAAAAAAAAGTAAATTATTTTAATAAAGTGAATTTCAAACCGTGTTATCATAACTAAATATAAAATTAATTTAAGAAGAAATATCAAATATTCGTAATAAAAAAAAATTAGTTACAAAATCAATTAATGAGTTCATTTGAATAATAATTTTATTTTTGAATTTACAAATATAAATTCACCGTGAAATAGTATAGAATAAAAAAATCTAAATAATTTATAACTTATAAAATAATAAATTTAAAATCGTAAAAAATTAATTAGTTTAAGATTTTATTTAAATTAAAATTAATATTCTAATTCAAAATTATAAAATTTAAGATTTTAATTAGGTTAACATTTACAACACAGTTAGAAAACGTGTTATCTCAAATAGAGATAAATCATTATCTCAAATAGAGATAAATCATGATGATCCAGTTTTTAAGGAAATAAAAATATTCTTATAGGCCTATTTCAAAAAAATGTGAAAATATATATTTAGAAAGAAATAAAATATATAAAATACACCTAAATAAATAAATTTTATTATGTTTAATAATGTTAAATATTAATTTATTATTTAGCTAATGAAATAAATTTAATTATCAGTTTTTTTAACTGAACTAACATAAATATATAAAAAATAAATAAATAAAAGGTCTGATCAACTACTGTATATGAAGGCACGTGTAATTTGAGGAATCAAACAAGCCCGCCCATAATAAGAATATGCATGATGCTTAAAAGTTAAAGCTAGCCACTTGTTTGATCATTCATTTAGGATTATTTTAAAAAAAAGTGTTATTTGATAGGACTTCTTTTATTTGATATAAAAATAATTTATTTAAATAATTAATAAGTAAAATAAAGAAAATATATTGTTTTTACTTATAATTTAAATAACTAATTTGATGCAACATTGGATGGTAGGAGATCATGTACTCACATTTAAACACTCTCTAATTAGTATATAAACACATATTTACTAATATAATACAAGAATAGAAAAAAAAAATACATTATTAAAGTTAGGGGTGAGCATAATTTGGGTTTATTCAAACCCACCCTAAATCAAAATATTAATTTGGGTAAGTTAATTTGAGTTGGATTGAGTAGGAGTTGGGTTTCATTTAAGTTGGGTAAGTTAAGGCTAGCCACTTGTTTGATCATTCATATAGGATTATTTAAAAAAAAATGCTATTTGATAGGACTACTTTTATTTGATATAAAAATAATTTATTTAAATAATTAATAAGTAAAATGAAGAAAATATATTGTTTTTACTTATAATTTAAATAACTAATTTGATGCAACATTGGATTGTAGGAGATCATGAAGTCACATTTAAACACTCTCTAATTATTATATAAACTCATATTTATTAATATAATACAAGAATAGAAAAAAAAAATACATTATTAAGGTTAGGGGTAAGCATAATTTGGGTTTACTCAAACTCAACCCTAACCCAAACCCAAAATATTAATTTGGGTAAGTTAATTTGGGTTGGGTTAAATATGGGTTGGGTTGAGTATGGTTTGAGTTTAATTTGGGTTGGGTTAGGGTTATGCAAATTACCCAAATTATATAAATTTAATTTAATTCTCAATTATTAATCCAATATAAACTAATCATCTTTTAAATTCAAGTTGAACACGTTTTTGACATATTTAACACGTTTTTTCACACGTTTAACACATTTTTGGCACATTTAACACGTTTTTGACATTTTTAACAAGTTTTCACACTCATAACACGTTTTTTACATGTTTAAGACGTTTTCACATTTTGACACGTTTAACAGGTTTTTACATGTTTACACGTTTAACACATTTTAACATTTTTGTCATGTTTAACATGTTTTTGACAGGTTTAATATGTTTAACACGTTTTGACAAGATTAATACATTTTTCACGTTTTTGGCATGTTTAACATTTTTTGCCATGTTTAACACGTTTAACACATTTTTGACAAGTTTAACACGGTTTTCACGTTATTTGCACGTTTAACACGTTTTGACATTACAACACGTTTAACATGTTTTTGATATGTTTAATACGTTTAACAAGTTTTTTATATGTTTAATACGTTTAACACGTTTAACATATTTTTCACATTTTTAGCATGTTTATCACATTTTTGACATATTTAACATGTTTTTTACACTTTACACGTTTTTTACACGTTTTCATACGTTTAACACGTTTTTTACATTTTTTACACGTTTAACACATTTTTTACATGTTGAATACATTTAACACATTTTTGATATGTTGAACACGTTTCACACGTTTTGGCTCATTTAATATATTTTTAACATATTTAATACGTTTTTTACGTTTTGGCAAATTTAACACGTTTTTGACATTTTTGCATATATGATATATTTTTGACATGTTTAACATAGTTTTTGCACGTTCACACATTTTGACAAGTTTTAACACGTTTAACACATTTTTGGCATGGTTAACACGTTTTTGATATGTTTAACACGTTTTTTCACGTTTTTAGCACGTTTAACACGTTTGTCACGTTTTGACATGTTAAACAAGTGATAAACATATTAAACGTATCAAAATATGAGAAACGTGTTAAACATGTTAAATGTGTCAAAACGTACCAAAAACGTGAAAAATGTACTCAAAATGTGAAAATATGTCAAAGATGTATGAAACGTGTCAAAATCGGTTAAACGTGTCAAAAACGTGAAAAACGTGTTAAACATTTGAAAAACTTGAAAACGTTTGAAAAACGTGATAAACATGTTAAAACATGCCAAAAAAGTGAAAAACATGTCAAAATGTATTATATGTGGCGTACTCGTGAAAAACGTGTCAAACGTGTCAAAAACGTGTTAAACGTGTTAAAAGTGTGTTAAACATGCCAAAACATGAAAAATGTGTTCAACGTGTCAAAAATATGTTCAACTTGTCAAAAACGTGTTAAACGTGCCAAAAACGTGAAATACATTTTAAACATGTGAAAAACATATTAAACGTGTAAAAAACGTGAGAAACGTTTAAACGTGTGAAAAATGTGTTAAATGTGTGGAAAATGTGTTAAACGTGTCAAAACATGCCAAAAACGTGAAAAATGTGGAAATGTGTTAAACATGTTAAAAATGTGTTAATAATGTCAAAAACGTGTTAAACGGATAAAAATGTGTTAAATTAGTCAAATACATGTTAAATGAAAAAATAAAAATAAAAAAATTTGGGTTACCTAACCCATATTAGTAAATAATATGGGTTGGGTAAATTTAATTTGGATTGAATATGGGTTGGGTAATACGGGTTGAGTTTACCCGTTTGCTCACCCCTAATTAAGGTAATGTGTTCGAGTATTCACACCGAATAATTTAATAAATATGATATTTTAATTTTAAGAATCTGATTACAATTTACTTAGGATTTAATTTGAATATGGAGTTAAATGGTTGAGTGAGGAGGTAGTTGAATCAAATTGACAAGTTTTCATGATTTAAAGATAATTTGGATAAAGGAGGTAGAATCTAAAATTTAAGAAATGAAAAAATAAATTGATTTGGGGAATTTAATATACCTTTTGATTTCTTTTAGAAAATGAACGGGTAAATGATAAGCAATTGATATTGAAAATATTATTGAGGATTAAATTAAGCTTATTAAAGATTATTTCAGTGAATTAGAATTAACTTAAGTAAAATAGATTTAATTTTAAAATTTGTTCAATTTAATGTATTTCTTTATATATAAAAATAAACCTTAAACAAATATTATATTTTTTTATTAGTTTTATTTATATATAAAAATAAATATTATATATATTAGTATTATATAACTTAATCTAAAAAATTTAAAAATTGAAATTATAATAAAAACTTATATAATATATTTTATTTATTATATATATATATATATTAAATTTAAATATTTAAAAACATTGATATATAAATATATATATATAATATAATAATATAATTTTAAGTTAGAAATTTGAAATTTTAAATTTGAAATTTTAAATTTTAAATTTGAAATTTGAAATTTGAAATTTGAAATTTGAAATTTGAAATTTGACGTGTATCGAGATACATGGAAAGATATCAAATATTGTCAATCAACCTCGGGGAAGGTGTGTCGGTATAACAAATAACAGAAAATTCCCAAAATCAAAGACAATCAAAAAGTAAATATTAACAGAATATTCTAGACAATTAAAAAAGTAAATCTTTAAGTAAATCTATAAGATAATGTTGAATTAAAATCCAATCAACTACCTCTTCACCATATATAACAATCTTCATTGGCCTCGCTTGGCAACCAAATACTGACTTCGTCGACGATCCAAGTTGCGCCCCACCTTGAAAATTGTCGAGGATCTAGTCGTCTACCATGTCTATTCCTCTGGCTCTTTCCTCTTCTCCAGCATCATTCCGTTGGGGTTGAAGCAGGTCATTCGTATGGTCAAACCTATTAATAACAATCACCGGGGAATCTTCACGATCGAGGTTGCACATATTAACAGAACTACTCTTCGGATTGGGTATCTGGTCTCAATTGTCGGTTCGATTTCGGGGTGCATCTGTCTGATGCTGGTGTTGATCATTATGGTTTAGATTAAACTCAGGGGACTCTTGATTGTGAGAGTATTCACATCTATTGATCGATGTCATCCCTATACTGATTTTGGTTCCTTCTGTTCTTCTCTTTTACGTTTGTATTCTTTTCTATACTTTTGGGCAAATGATGTTCCTTGCATACCATATTCACCTGGAACCGTCGTGATCAACCAATTTTATTTTTCAAAATCCTAACTGTTCATCAATTACTGATAATCATGATGATGATACCCTAAAAGTGATGGCGGTTGCGCAGAAGTAGAAGTAATCCGATTATACTATTACCGATGTCGATCTATATGATTCCATGTTCGGAGTAGAGCGGCTAAGAGATTTCATTTACGGTAACTCTAGATTGATAATCTAATTTGTAATTCTTCTCTAATCTTGAGATCATAACTCAAGCATTGTTGTTACTTGAGAACACTAACAAGGAAATGTGGTGTAATTAGAAATCTTAGAAATCTTAGATTGGGTAGTGGAACATCATTATCTATGTTCTCTGTTTTTCATGATATTAGGATCATTGATAATATATATTTTTCATGTTGATCTCTTAGATGTTCACGCAGATAAGAGTATTTTTCATCGTTTTCAAGTATAATTCATGTGGTCAAAGTATGCTTCGGAAGATCTTCCTTAAACAAGACAATCTTATCGAGGGTAAGTTCTTCATGTTTTCTTTATCAACCTTTTTCTCCTTGGATAATAAATATATATATATATATATATATATATATTTTGCATGTGTTGCAGATGTTCTACCCATATTAACAAGCAATTCCCCACAAACTTCATAAATCAGGAGCAAATCAGATCTATGTGGTAGGTTACTTATCCTATCTCTGATAATTTTGTCAAATATAAAATGTGTGATTATTTTTATGAAATAATTAATGACACGGAATTGATGGCATTGGTCATGAGTACTAATTTACTCCTAATTTAAAATTTGTATGGAATATTTTTCCCTTTAAATAGTTCAAATACAAATACACAACTTTAGAGGCAAATATGATCTTAAGTACACTTTGTTATGTAGTTCTGAACTTATTGTTTAAAGAATTGAATGATGTAATAGGTTGCTTTAGATAACAACATGAAGATGGTGTGATTGCAACTCTCAACTTTTGATTAGAGTTAATATTACATTACTTTCCATATCATGAAAGTGAATCAAATGAGAGACGTAAATATATGCCATGAAGAACAGTCACTTGTTGGTCCATACATATATAATAATTATATTTATCTTTTTAATGTATTTATTTAATATAATTGTTTGAATAATACTATAAACTATATTTTAATTGCATTATATATTATTAGAATCCTCATTCATTATATATCAACATTTATGAGTTCAAATAAGTTTATTTTTATCCTACTTAAATTTATATTATTATATTTCTATTTTAGATGCATGATATGTTTTTATGCATTATAGGTTTATTTTTAAATGCATGATATATTTTTTTATGCATAATAGATTTTAAAAATTATAAGAATTCAAATTTAAATAATTCATATATATTTGGAAATAAATAAATCTTTAATTTTAGTTTAACTTTTGTAAATGTTAAAAATATTAATAGAGTTTGTATTAGATTTATTAAAATCTTATTTTACATTTTTTATTTTTAATCATATATAATTTAAATTTTAAATACATCAAATTTAAATCAAAACTATTACATTATTTAATTTTATTTTTAAAATATGGATTATTATTTTTAATATAAATTTATTTTCTCATTAAATTTAAATTTTGCATTAAAAATATTTTTATGAAATTTAAATTTTCATTATACATATTTTACAGTAAATTTTTATTTAACATATTTTATATCAAATTTTTTATTTTTATACTTATATATTTTTGAAGAATATATTTTTTTTAAATATTCTTATTATTTTTATAAATAATTTTAAATTAAACTTATTTTTATATTTAATTCATAAACAAATTTTTATATTTTTCATTAAACATATTTTCCATTAAACTTATAAAAATTATATTTTTTTAAATTTAATCTAATATAATTTAAATTTTACATTTAACTTATTTTTATTAAATTTATATTTGCATTAAACTTATTTAAAATAAATTTTACATTAAATTTTAATTAAATTTAATTATATATTTCTTATATTAAAAATAATATTTATTTATTAATAATCTTATAATTTTTTTAATAATTTTAAATTTTTACTTAAAGTTAAATTTATTATTAATTCTTAAATAAATTTTATATTTTATATTAAAAGTATTTAATTAAATTTAAATTTTCATTATACATATTAAAATTTATTTTTTTCTATAAATATAATATAATTTAAATTTATTTATTTAAATTTTTTATAATTTTATTTTTTTCTATAATTAAATTTAATTTAATTTTAAAATTTACATGAAATTAAATTTTTTCATTATATTTATTTAGTTTTTTACTTATATATTTCTCATATTAAGAATATTACTTGTTTTTAAAATAGAAGGTCTTCTAGGTAATTTGTCCTTTTTATAAATAATTTTTAAATTTCAATTAAATTTTTATTATATTTTTAATTTATAAACAAACTTTTATATATTAATAAAATTACATTTATTAAAATTACATTTTTTTTCTATTTAGTCAAATATAATTTAAAAACATATTTTCAATTAAATTTTATTTGTTTTTTTACTTATATAAAAAATATTAAATATTCTTATAATATTTATAAATAATTTAAAATTTTATTAAACTCATATTTATCATTAATTAAAAAACACATTTTTATATTTTGTATTAGATGTATTTTCATTAAATTAAAATTTAAACTTATTAAAATTTTAATCAAATATAATTTAATTTTTTTTATTAAACTTACTTTCATTAAATTTAAAATTGTATGAAGTTTATTAAAAATATATTTTGTATTTTTTATTTAGATTTTTACTTATATAATTTTTATATTAAGAATATTATTTATTTTTTAAATATTTTTATTATGTTTATAAATAATTTTAAATTAAATTTATATTTATCATTAAATCTTAAACAAACTTTTATGTTTACATTGAAATTATAAATTTTTTATTATTTCTATTTAATCTAATATAATTTAAATTTTTAATAAACCTATTTTTATTAAATTTTCATTTACATTAAACCTATTTAAAATAAATTTATATATTTTTTATATTAAAAATAATATATATTTTTTAAATAATATATTATTTTTAAAATATTCTTATAATGTTTAAAAATAATTTAAAATTTTGAATTAAATTTAAATTTATTATTAATTCATAAATAAATTTTATATTTTATATTAAATATATTTAATTAAATTTAAATTTGCATTAAACTTATTAAAAATTACATTTTTATAAAAAAATATAATATAATTTAAATTTAATTTTAGTTTAAATTTTTTAAAATTATTTTTTCTATAATCAAATATAATTTAAATTTAAAATTTGTATCGAACTTATTAAAAAAATCCATTAAATTTTATTTAGGTTTTTACTTATTTATATCTTATATTTAGGTTTTTACTTATTTATATTTTATATTAAATATATTTAATTAAATTTAAATTTGCATTAAACTTGTTAAAAATTACATTTTTATAAAAAATATAATATAATTTAAATTTAATTTTAGTTTAATTTTTTTAAAATTATTTTTTCTATAATCAAATATAATTTAAATTTAAAATTTGTATCGAACTTATTAAAAAAAATCCATTAAATTTTATTTAGGTTTTTACTTATTTATATCTTATATTAAGAATATTACTTGTTTTGTAAATATTTTTATAATTTTATAAATAATTTTAAATTTTAATTAAAACTTTTATTATATTTTTAATTCACAAACACACTTTTATATTTGTATAAAATTAAAGTTTACATTAAATTTATTAAACTTACATTTTCTCTATTTAATTTAATATAATTTAAATTTTTCTTAAATTTAAATTTTGCATTAAATTGATGTTAATTAAATTTAAATTTTTATTAATTTTTTCAAAAACAAATTTTGAATTAAATTTTATTTAGTGTTTTACTTGTACATCATTTTATTAAGAATATATTTTTTTTAATTTTAATTAAACTAATATATATCATTAATTCATAAACACATTTTTATATTTTACATTAAATGTATTTTCATTAAATTTAAATTTAAACATATTATAATTTAAATTTTTTCTATTTAATCTAATATAATTTAAATTTTGTATTAAACTTACTTTAATTAAATTTAAATTTGGATTAAGCTCATTAGAAACATATTTTTTATTTTTTATTTAGATTTGTACTTATATATTTCTTATATTAAGAATATTATTTATTTTTAAAATATTCTTACTATTTTTATAAATAATTTTTATTTAAATTTGTATTTATCATTAAATCATAAACAAACTTTTATATTTTGCATTAAACTTAAAAAATTGTATTATGTCTATTTGATCTAATATAATTTAAATTTTTGATAAACCTATTTTCATTTAATTCAAATTTATATTAACTCTATTAAACACATATTTTACATTAAAATTTATTTTTTATATTATGAATAATTTATTATTTTATATTTTATATATTTTTATTAAATTTAAATTTTGTATTAGTATTAAATAACAAACCAATATTTGAGAAAAGAGATTTGAATTCGAACACGTTTTCGTTTTGTGCTTGATAATGCAAAAGATTCAAAACAATTAAAAGAAGATCTTTAGGTAATCTCCAAGAACATTGTGTAAGTAGAGAGGTATGAGGAATTTTCGTATTACAATAATAGTGAAGGTCCAAGAATGCACATACCACATACCGGGTGAAACGATTTAAATAAATTCAAGAAGCGATAATTTATTAGGATCAATACTAAGGTGAAGTTTGTTGTCCGGTTACGAACTTCTCAAGAAGATCAAGGTAATGTTTGTTGTCTAAAATTTTAGAAATAGAAACTATTTTTTTCTTAAATTTGCAGGGTTCGTCCAAATTTAGAGATATTCCAGTTATGATAAAGTTATTGAAAAATGTATTGGATCGAACTGACAGGTAAAAATTATTGATTGATTATTTTTATATGATCTAATCAACCGTTACTTCTGATGGTAACTTCTACAAAACCACTTATGATCCTCTAAATTCTTTATTTGGATAGAAACTTGGTCATCATCTTTTACCTACTATTACTCATGTCTCGTCTTATCTTTCTATGATCTTTAGTCAATAAATATTTTTGAAGTTATTTTTGAGATCTATCACTTTGATTATCAGGGATTAAAATGCATTAGGAGTTTTCGCTATGCTGATCAGAATAGACTAACAACCAGCATCAAACATTCCAATTATTGGCTATATATTGAATGTTAATGGACCTTTGAAACCACAATTGGATAGTAAACTCTCCATATGAAGGCTTCTGCATTCGCTTAAGTTATTTTTATATGGTAAGGTAGACCTAATTAAAATTTGAAATTTATTTTCAAGTTTTCTGATCTTGTTGGAATTTGATAAATTGTTTTGAAACATTTATCACGATATTGTTTCACACTTTTGAATATTAGTGTGATGAAAAAGTTATATGGTTGTGTTTCAGGAGTGCCATCATTCAAAGGGTTTTTAGTAAATTTTCTACATTAATTTTTTTAATGGTAGTCAAGCTTGAGGTCCTTTTCATCTCTTGTCTCTTCCAGTTTTGGGCTTCTAACAAGGAGACATACAACGCAGTATACGTGATCGTAGCAGCATGCATAATGGATTATACATTTCTTTGCCGATAAAAGCAAAGAATTCATTAATTCACAGGTTGCGCTCCTTATTCTCTATGAAATCTAAATTTTGAAACTATTGATACATTTTTTTTAGTTTATACTTTTAGCATACAAAGATAAAGTGT